>NC_138113.1:20362200-20492200 GCF_964146895.1 Miniopterus schreibersii
GACCCGTCGCTCGGTCCGCTTTCGGGGACGCGCCTCCCGCCTGGGGGCGCCGGCGGCCGGCTCGGGGCGCAGGGAGGGCGGAGGAGAAGCTCCGGGCCAGGCTCTGGCGCCCCGACCCGCCCGCCCGGCCCGAGGGCCCCCGGCCGCCCCGGGCGCGGGCTGCGCGGCCCAGGGTCCCCCGCCCGCCGGCCTCGGGGCCGCCCGCTCCCCGTCCGCGGGCGCCGCGCTCGGCCCCCCGGGGCGCGTCCCCGCCGCGAGGCCCGCCCGCCCCCGGCCGCCCCCGGGCGGCGCCTCCTCCCGCGCCCGCGCCCCGGCCCCGCGCTTCCCGCTCCCTCGGCGGCGGGCGGCGGGCGGCGGGCGGCGCGCAGGCGCCGTGGGCCGCGGGCGCCGAGCGCTGATAGAGCCTCCGCGCGGCGGGCCCAGCGGAGCTCCAGTGGCGCAATCGGTTAGCGCGCGGTACTTATACGGCAGTACGGGCAGAGCGATGCCGAGGTTGTGAGTTCGAGCCTCACCTGGAGCACGACCTTTTGGGCGCGCGGCCCCCCTTTTACCCCGGCCCGAGGCCCCGCCGGCCTCCCCAGCGCCCCGGGCTCCCGCTGCTGGCGCTCGGGGCGCGGCGGGGGCGGCGGCCGTGGGGCCCCCGCTCTCCAAGCCCCCCCGCTGTCCGGGCCCGCGCTACTCACTGCTCCCCCGCCGGCCTCCGAGGCGCGTCCCTTGGTGCCGCCCGGCCCCAGCTACGGCCCCGGGCGAGCGGAGGCCCGGGCGCTGCGCCCCGGGGGCTGGACGCCGAGCCAGGACACCCCGGGCCCCTCGGCGGGCCCCCGGCTCCCGGCGGCGGCTCCCCGCCCGGCCCGCGGGCGCGCGCTGGGCGACGGGGCCCACGCCCCGCGACCACTCCCAGGAGCCGGGCGCGAGGCCCGCGAGGGGGCGCACGGGGAGCGGCCCCCCTGTAAATGGCAGGGGCTGGCACTGCCCGGCCCGCGGGACCCCTGGGGCGCCGCCCCTGCCGCCCGCCCGGCGCACTCGCGGGGCGTGGGGGGCGGGCCCGGCTCGGCGCCCCCTCTGCGCGGCCCGGGGGAGAGGGGCCCGCTGGGAAGCCAGGCGGCGGGCGCTTCCTGGTGCCCCCGGCGCCCCTCGCGCGGGCCGCCCGACCCCGCTGGGCGCCGGGGCGGGAAGGCTGCGCCCCCTGCCGGCCGCGCCGCGGGCTGGGAGCCCCCGAGCGGTCCCCGAGCGCGTGGTGCCCGCGTCCCCGCGAGGGGCCCAGCTGTTTCGTGGGCGCGATGGGGCGGGCGCCGGGTGTGAGCACCCCCGGGGGCGGCGGGGGCGGGCCCGGTGCGGTCCCGCGTCTCCTGGCCCCGCCCCAGCACGGGGCGCGGGCGGGGGTGCGGGGAAGCCGGCGCCTCCCCGCCTGCGGCCCGCCCGCCCGCCCAGCGGCGCCTTCCACGGCTCACCCTCAGCAGGTGCCGGAGCGCCCCGGGAGGATCCAGCCCGGGCTTGGAGACAAGCACCTGGCCATGAAAACAGAGCTTGCCAAGCGCTTCGTAAGAAGCTTTGTTGATACATAACTCACGTCCCGCACGGTTCGCGCATCTCAAGGTGCAATACGACGGGCTTCAGTATGTTCAGATACACGCAGCCATCGCCACAAGTTTAGGACGTGTTCGTCGCCCGCACCCTCAGCGCCCCTGCAGCCCCGGTCCTGCCCCAGGTGCCCGCCCCGGGTCCGCGTGTGAGTGCCCGGCGGTGCCCGTTCCCGCGGGCGGCCCGCGGCTGCCGCCTGTCCGCCGCCCGGTCTCCGCGCGCCACGGCGCCTGAGTTGCCCTCGCGGCCGAGCGGCGTGCGGGGCTGGCTGTCGCTGGAGTGGCGGAGGGGGACGACGTTCCCGGGGTCAGGAGGTCAGGAGCCCACATTCGTGGCCCCTTCTCTGTTTAACCGGGAGCCCCAGCTAGGAGGTGCGCGGCGACGGGACAGACCGCGGGTCGGGCGCAGCCTCGCGAGGCGCCGGCGGCGGGGTTTCAGAGCTGGGACGGGGGCAGAGATCACGCCCAAGCTGCGGGAAATGCTTTATGGCCATAAAGCAGCGCCCAGGCGCGGGGGCGTCGTCGTTGCTGCCGGGGACCGTGTGCAGGTGGCGGCGGGGGGCGGGGGCGGGGGCAGGGGGGCGGGGGCAGGGGCAGGGGGGCGGGGGGCGGGGGGCGGGGGCAGGGGGGCGGGGGGCGGGGGCAGGGCGCAGGGGGGCGGGGGGCGGGGGCGGGGGGCGGGGGCAGGGGGGCGGGGGGCGGGGGCAGGGGCAGGGGGGCGGGGGGCGGGGGGCGGGGGCCGGGGGCGGGGCGCAGGGGGGCGGGGCGCAGGGGGGCGGGGGGCGGGGGCCGGGGCGCAGGGGGGCGGGGGGCGGGGGGCGGGGGCAGGGGGCGGGGGCAGGGGGGCGGGGGGCGGGGGGCGGGGGCCGGGGGCGGGGCGCAGGGGGGCGGGGGCCGGGGGGCGGGGGGCGGGGGGCGGGGGGCGGGGGGCGGGGGCAGGGGGCGGGGGCAGGGGGGCGGGGGCAGGGGGGCGGGGGGCGGGGGCAGGGGGCAGGGCGCCGGGGGGCGGGGGGCGGGGGCAGGGGGGCGGGGGCAGGGGGGCGGGGGGCGGGGGCGGGGGCAGGGCGCCGGGGGGCGGGGGGCGGGGGCAGGGGGGCGGGGGCAGGGGGCGGGGGCAGGGCGCCGGGGGGCGGGGGGCGGGGGCAGGGGGGCGGGGGGCGGGGGCGGGGCGCAGGGGGGCAGGGGCAGGGCGCAGGGGGCGTCCCCCGAGCTGCGCCGGAGCTGGCGGCCGGCGGGGGAGGAGCCCAGGCCCCGCCACGCCCGCTGCGCGGGCGCGTGGGTGGGCCGGGCCCGTTAAAGCTGGGCGGGACGGCCGGAGGCAGAGCAGATCCCGGAGAGTCTGGAGGAGCGGCAGCGCCCACCCGGAGACAAGTGTTTCCGACGGTGACGCGATGCAGTTTGATAAGGGCAGCTGTAAGCCCGCGTTCAGCTCAGAGCCGGGTGCGCGGCCGGCTTGGCGGCTGTTTGCACGTCGAGGATCTGGGGGTTTCAGATGTGTGCGGTCCCAGCGGTCCCAGCCTGGGCCCCACGGCCGAGAAGGTCAGCCCGTGGGAGCGCGCCGCCGAGCCCCGCGCGACCCGGCCGCCGGCGCACGCCCAGCCTCCGGGCAGGCTTTGGGTGGCTTTCGAGCACTCACTCGCGAAGTGCTTAGAATTTTTTTCATCATTTGCCTGCAACCTGGGAGAGTTTACCTAAATTCCAACTTTCTAATGAAAAATCAGACTTGGCTACCCGGGGCCCTTACCCCCACGTGAGAACGTGGGCCGTGCCCGTCCTCCAGGGCCCCGCCGCTCTCCATACCGCGCCCAGAGGCTGGCCTCGGCCCCCCGCTTCCCTCCGCGCCCCGGGTGCGTGGCTGCTTTCTTAACCCCCGACTCATTTCTCTCCTTTCCGCCCTACAGACAGCGGGCGTGGGGCTTCGGTGTGGATACAGGGAGAGGATACTGTTGAACTGAATTCTCGGTGGGTCAGAACACAGCCTCAGGGCTGTAATCTGTACGAACATATTCCATTTAAAATTCAACAAAGCAAAACTCCCGCTCTTTATTAGGGAAAACTTCAAACACCCCAAAGTAGATAAAATAATATATTTAACTCCTGTGTAACTACCCATTATGACTTTTAAGAATTGTGAATGTTGTTCATCTATCCCCCCCCCCACTGTCACTGCAATATTCTAAAGGAAATCTCAGATATGGTTTAATTTAACTTGTAAATACTTTAGTATGTATACCCAGCAGGTAACCACTTCTGTAAAGAGCATAACCATAGTATCATTATGACACTTAACAAGATTAATAATAATACCTCTGCATCATTTACTACCTGGTCTGTTCAAATTTCCACACTTACCTCTGAAAGGTGTTTTACAGTTGGTTTGTTTGAATCAAGATCCAAACAAGGTCTACACATTGCATTTGATCAATCTATTTTTTAAGTCTCTTTTAATTTATGCCAGTTCTTTCTCTTCTTACTCCCTTTTATGGTATTTATTTGTTGACCTATAGAATTTTCCACAGAATTTGGATAATTGCATCCTTAAGGCATTCTTTAATGAGTTCTTTAAACCACCAGTCCCCCCACCCCAATTAGATCTAGAAGCTTGATAATATTCAGGTTCTTCCCCCCCCCCCCCCAAAAAAAATGTTCTAGGAGGTTCTAGTTGTCCCACATTTAGTGATGCTGATTTTATTGGTGATTTCAGATGTGGCCAGCCAAATCCATCGTCACGAAACTCCACATCAGTCTCTAACCTAATAGCTTTAGCAGCCATTGGTGCTCTTTGTCCAGACTTATTATTTTATTCATGATTACACAATAGTGGTTTTCTAATTCTGTTATTCCTCCTGTATTTGTGACTAATTCTAAAAAACAACCTCCCCCCTCCCCCCCCCCCGCACCCTTTCTTCCTTGGACGGTTTGGTTTTCCTAGTGATTCATATGGAAAAGAATAGAGCTGGGCCGGGCGTGGCTCAGCGGCTGAGCAGCTGAGATAGAGGTTCGGTTCCCGGTCAGGGCACACGCCCGGGTTGCGGGCTCTACTCCCAATGACACTCTCATCATTGATGTTTCTGTCTCTCCTTTCCTCTCTCTGAAATCAATAAAGATATATTAAAAAGATTCCCCTTTTAGAGAGAGAAAAAAAAGAGTAGATAATATTGCTAGACTCTTCTCCTTTTTCTACTAACCTTTAGAGTAATGAATTACTGCCCTAATAACTCCCAAAGGTGGTGAATTAGTGTTTTATTTTGCAACTTTTTTCTTGAATTATATTTGACATATAATGAACTGCATTGTTAAGTTGAGCAGCTTTTTGAGGGCTTATTAGATGTCCATACACTGTCTCCTCCACACGCCTTATCACAGCTGCATCGCACTCTATTCCTCTGGACGGACCACCATTTACTCAGCCACTCTTCTTGTGGATTGTTTCAGTCTTTTGGTCTCGTAGATAGTGCAGCAATGAAGAGATCTGTTCATATCGTTTTGAATATTTTGCCTGTATATCTTTGAGATAGTTTCTAGATGTGGCATTGCTGGTCTAAGGGATGAATATCTATAATATATAGGGTGTCCCCCCAAAATGTATACACACAACTTGAATAATTATAAAGGCAGTGTTTATTAAAACACATTCCATTTTCAAGATTGAGCTGTCAGCTGTTAAAGTGTGCATACTTTTTTGGGGACACTCTATATGTAATTATACATAACTATGTATATAATAATGTATATTACACAAAATATAATGTTATATAATATAATGTCATATATAATATAATGTTACATAAAATACATAATATACATATAATTTTCTAGATGTGTGAAATCATCTTGAAAGAGGGTTTCCGACGTGATAATCCAGGTGTGTGAGACCTCTGGAATCCACATTATGAGAGCACTGGTTGAAGGCCCAGGCTGACTGATGCTACATGGGGCACCACAGATAGTTAAGAAAGGGGCACTTTCTGGAGGCTCTGACGTCATAAGGCCTAGCTGCCCAAGGATCTCAGTTTGCAGGGGTGCCCTGAAGAGAGTCCCAGGCTTAGAAAAAGCCCACAAGATCCCCCACTTGGCCCTGCCGGGTCCCTCTGGCCCTTAGACTGTGCCTGCTGCCTATCTGTTAGTCTTATAATGTTTAAAGTCTTTTAAAAATATTTTTATTTTGTTTAACTGATTATTATTTTATTAACTGAATATTTACTGATTATTCTTAACTTAAAATTTTTTTGTTCTGTCTTAATCATTTCATTCCTTTAAGCACTCTTGTTAACAATTATATTCTTTCCCTTTAAAATGTCCCTCTGTCCTTAGTCTTTTCATTTATTTCCTCTTAGTCTTCTTTTAATTTTTTCTTCTAAATTTATTTTTATCTTATCTACTTTCTTCTTCCTTCTAACTTAAACTATAAAACTGAATTCTCTTTAAGTGTTTTATGCTTCCTGCTGGCTGGCTGGCCCCCTGGGAGCCTAGGCAGGCTGCTTCCTTGGAGTCCATGCTGTGTGGGAAACCCTGGAGGGGAGAGGAGGAGCTTTTCCCCCTTCCATTTGTTCCCTGCCTTTCCCCACAAAGTCCTGGATACTACAACCCCTGACCTGAAGGATCCAGGAGACTAAATGGCCCTCCCACTTCCCATAGCAGTATGCCGTCTGTGGTGAGCACAGTTCAAACTCCAAGTAGCATGGATCCTGGAGATACGTGGGCTGAAGAGGGATATATGAGCTGCTTTCAAATATGTGTGAAAGAAGAGGGAGATATATTTAGTGTTGACAGAGAGGAAAGAACATGAACTTAGAACCAGAGCCCAGGGGCAATGACGACAAGACAGCAAATTTATTTTTTAAATTATCAGCATTGTTGAGAAATGGGATGGGTTGACTGGCAAAGGAGTGCATTTCCCAGCTTTAAAAGTGATGAAACAGCCTGGCTGGCATGGCTCAGTGGTTGAGCATCGACCTGTGATCCAGAAGATCACAGTTTGATTCTGGGTCGGGGCACATGCCCAGGTTGTGGGCTCAATCCCCTGTGGGGGGTGTGCAGAGGGCAGCCGATCAATGACTCTCTCGTCATGGATGTTTCTGTCTGTCTCTCTTCCTCTCTCTGAAATCAATAAAGATATATATATTTAAAAAGTGATGGAACAGAAGCAGGAATATTGTAGAAGAGAATCTTGTGTTGGTTGGGAGGTTGGTGAGGCCACTAAGATCTCTTTTAGCTGTAAGATTCCAGTTTTAGAAAAGTGACGTTGTGCAGTAGATTTTACTACTACCTCCCCAGCACCTCTTTCCCCTTTCTTTGGGAAGCACATTATTTCCCCTTTCTTTGGGTAACATACTGTGCCCCTCCTGGCACAGCCTGGGTCAGACATGCTACATCCCCTGGCCACACTGCACATTGGTTGGTTCAGGGATGGGCATGTGACTTCAAATGAACTAGTCAGAGTCCTTCCATGGGATATTTCTATCTTGAGCTAGCTGGGAAGAGTCCTTTTTCTCTTTCTGTTTAGAAACACAAAGAATATAAATCCAGAGCCTCTTGCAGCTCCCATCAGGTATCTTTCTAGCACATCTCTTTCTAGTTGAGCTATCTGGCCTGAGAGAATGAAGGCTACGTTTAATGCGAGGCAGGGACAGGAGACTGAGAGGTCTGAAAGCATCCGAGATTCTGAAGACTAGCTTCGCCAATTCTCTTTCTGTGGTTTGACTGTGGGAGCCAAAAATGTACTCTTCTGCATTAGCCAGTTGGGTTTCTGCATTAGAAAAGTACTCTTCTGCATTAGACAGACTTGGGTTTCTGACACTTGGGGTCTTAACTGATGCAATTGTTTTTGTACAAAACATCATTTTACACTGATGACTATTTTTTCAAATTCTTCACTGAGAATTCCTTTCAGAAGGAAAAGGCAGCATCCATTTCTGGCTAAACAAAATTACTGTAATCTTTCAAAGTATCAAACTGGCCTGGGGACAAAGGTAATAGATACTTCCCTGTGCCTTTGTACAAAGCCCAGCCCTCTCCACGAGCACACTTGCCACCTCCACTTGGATGACTCATTCAAAGCAGAACATTTGATTTTTTTCCCTTCCCAAACCTGCTCCTCCCCTAGTTTTTCCTGTCCCACAAAACGGTGCTTCATCTATTCACCTGGATTCCTTCTAAGTGAAAAGTTTAGGAGGCAGCCTTCATTGTGCCTGTTTGCTCCCAATATCTAATCCATCAGCAAGTCCTGTGTCCCTCCAGTATGTACCCTGAATCCTTGGACTTTTTTCCATCTGCAGTTTCTTTCATCTCCTGCTTGGACTATTGCAGTAGCCTCTTAACTGATTTCCTACTCCCACTTCTTGTCTTTCTCCAGTTCCTTCTCCACACAGAACCCCAAAGAGCTTTTAATAACACAAATCAGTTCCTGTCATTTCCTTGCTTAAAACCACCGATGGCTTTCCATTGCCTGCAGAATAAAATGCAAAGGCCTACAGTGGTCTAGAAGGCCCCAAATGTCTGAAATGGCCCCTGCCCACCTCTACAACCTCAGCTCCTGTCACTCTGTACTAGCTTACTATACTCCAGCCACTCTAGTCTTTATGCTCCTTGTTTCTGCCTCAGGGCCTTTGCAATGACCATTCCTTTTCCTGGAACACCTTCCCCCAAATCTTAGGGTGGCTGCCTCTTCAACTTTCAGGGTTCAGATATTACCTCCTCAGGGATGCCTTTGAACATAGTATAGTAGTGTTTACTATTACCTAAAATTAGCATTTATATAAGTGGTAATTGTTTATGTCCCATCAATAGAATATAAATTCCAACTGTGCCAAGTCAACAGGTGTTCAACAAATACTTAGTGAATGAATGGAAGAATAATAGAGGAGCCGTGGGCACAAATTCTAAAGCTGAGCAGAGAACATGGGCGCCGTTGCTGCTGGTTTACTCTGCAGATTGATGTCTGGAGCTGGTGTTTAGAAAGTTCTTCAGAGTCTTTCCAAGGTCGTGTCGCTGAGTGTGTGCTTTGCCTCAGTTGGCTTCCTGCTTAATTGAGGAGTAGTGCTCCTACCAGAAGCCAATGAGAAAACACAGAGGGGCAGTGACTTGGTGTTTATAAGAATCACCTGGGGAATGCTGCAGTGCAGTTTCCTGGGCTAACGCCCAGCTTTTGTGAAGTTATAGAGCTGTACTGTCAGCAAAAGTAAGGACTGGGTGACCACCTCATCCATGTTGGTCTGGGATGTCACGAGTTTTAGCACTGAAGGTCCCTCACTCCCCCCAAATCCCTCAGCCCCTGGCAAACCAGGTGAGTTGGTCACCTTAACCGAAGGGGTGCAGAGAGGCAAATAGTAGAATGAAGTAGTTCGAATGGTTTCTTGGAGGAGCTGAGGTAGAAATGCTTTTCATCCTAGGCCTTGGGTTTTGGCTGTCCCAGCAGCCCTGCCTTTGAGTAAGGCTAGGTTTCCCAGACACCTAGTCTAGACAAAAGGGAAAGGAAATCATTGTTTCTTGAACACTTGCAAAGAGCCAGCGCTGCTCTAGGGCTTTATTACCTAATCTCTTCCTCAGCAGACTTTTTATTGCTCCCATTTTAGAGGCAGGGCACTGAGGCTCATGAGGTGTAATTGCTCAGGCTCAGACCTGGCCAAACTGAGGAGATGGGAGTGACAGTTGGCCTGATATGGAAGGCCAGGCCTTTTCTGGGTGTTTTGCTGGGGGGAAGGTCAGAGATGTGGCTGGGACCTCAGCCTGACAGTCGTCCTTGAGACCCCTGGGATGGGGCTTTCCTGGGATCAAGGGAAAAACCCAGCAACTAGACAGTGAAATAGGAAGAGCCACCCTGGAAGTTTCTTGGGTTGGTTCTGACCCGGTGGCACAGATGGCACTCTACCACGAGGTGGTGCTGTGGCTCCACCATAGTAGACGCCTCTCCATGCACTGGAGCCGGGCAGGGCCTGCCACAGGACCAGCCGATGAGCCTTATTTTACCTGCAGTCTCTAGGGCAACCTGCGCCTGTCCATAGCTTTCTGCCTTTCCCGCACTCTCCCAGGCCAAGAAGAGAGGCGAGAGTTAGGCAGGAGGCCTGGAGATGAGAAGGCTTGAGCCAGTACAGAGTCCTAGCAGTGAGGGTGACTGCTGAGCACAGCTGTCAGGAGGAGGGGCAGGGACTGCTGGTCTGGGACGAATGGGCTCACGACATGGGCCCAAGCCCTCTCCCAGCATATGCAAAATACATCAGGGAAACTGGACTTGCTCCCCCGTGGTGGGTGTGGGTGGGGAGGGGCGTGGGCAGAGAAGAGGCTGCAGTCTGTTTTGGCCAAGTAAAGGTCTGGGCTGGAAGAACCAGGAGGCAGAGAGGAGTCAGGAGTCCTGGGTACCCCAAGTTGGGGAGGAGTCAGGAGAGGGCAGCTTTTGAAAAGGGGGTGCTTGGTGTAGGACAGGGAAGCAGAAAGCAGGGGGTGGGGGCCGCTGGAGACAAATTTAATCAACTTTACAATTCTGTCTGTCCCTGGTCTCTGGCCTGAGAGGACTATAGCAAAAATTCCCCTTAGAAATTCTTTTTATATTAAATTTTCCTTCATCAACTGTTTATATAGAATAAGTTAAAGATTTTGATTTATATTTAAAATGCCATTTAAAAAAATTCAGTAAGTAATACACTCATAGGTTCAAAACTCAGGGGGTCCAAAATAAGTGGCCTTTCCTATTTAACATGTAAACAAACAAACAACCTAATGGTCCCAACAGAAAAGCAGCAAGGGCATTAAAAGACAATTCGTGGAAAAAATGTGTTTTGGGCGTCACCCTCAGTGTTGGAAAAACTCTTCTGAGGCTGGCTTGCCTTTAATTTTGAGATACATTTCATGTGCAGAAGTTTCAACTTTTATTAAACCATGTCTTTCCCTGTATGTTCTGATCTCTTCTCTGCCTGGAAGGTCATTGCCCATCCTGAGATCAGTTCAACAGTCTTTTTCTTCAGTTGAGTTTTCATGGCTTCATAGTTTGTTCTCCAATTCACCTTAGAGATGTTTCTGTTAGGGATGTGGTTACGAGAGGAGCCTGAGGGTCATGCCTTTGGAGGCCAGTTGGCCTCAGTCCTCAGCCCCAGCTCCGACCGTCTCCCCATTTGGCAGTTATTCAAGGCAGAACAAGAAGGCCGAGGGGCCAGCCTCTGGAATTGGACCTACCCATCTGGGGAAGAGGGCCTGGGTGAACTGAGTCTACCTTGGGTACCTGGAATGGGAGTGGGGTAGACTGTGGTCACAGTCTGGGTGTTCTTATCAACCGGTCCGAGAGACAGGTGTCCCCAAGCATAGGTGAGCCAAATGTGGGGAATCTGGGCAATTCTGGAGGACAGCCTGCCCACCAGGTGGCGGGGCAGAGCTGGAATCCAGACCCTAGATGGGGACTGGGGAACTAGGGAGGCCAGAAGACAGAACTCTTGAACAGGGAACTGGGGTGGGTGGGCCCTCTGGGATGTGGAGGAGCCTAGGGAATCAGGACAGGCATTAGCCAGGTCCCCCTGACAGCCAGCCTGCCTTTGTGGCATTTTAGAAAATGGTACCCAAGGGGCTGAAATAGCCTGTGTGGTAATGTGTGTGTGAATTCTTAGGGAACAAAGTCACTGGGTACATGTATCAGGCCTTGAGTCAACTACTGCTGGTGCCTCAGTCTCCTTGGTCCCAGCAGGAGGATGTAGATGCCCCCTACCCCCTCACACCATCTCCCTAGATGTTGGGTACCCCTGTCAACCTTGTTTATAAAGGGTTCCCCCTCATTTCCTAGGACACCCTAATCTGGGCACTGAGGAGGCAGCAATACAGCTCTTGTCTGGGAGGCAGGAGACTAAATGTTGCCTTTAAGCCATCCCCAATCATGTGGCTTCAGATAGCATTCTGCTCTTTCTTGGGTGTCAGTTCTCTCATCCATAAAATGGGATGATGATCTTGCTCCAACCAGGAAACCAGATGAACAAATGAAGGAATAGGTGAGACACTGTTCTGGGAAAAAGGAAGTGAATCATCTGAGTGCAAGATTGTGAAGTGGTTCCACCCAAGGCCTGTGAAACATGGTTGCCCAACTGGGTTGTCTCTTCCTGTGGCTCCAGCAGGTAGAAGCATCGCCCCCCAGCCCCAGCCCCACCCCTACTCAATTCGTGTCCCACATTCCCACCTCCCTGGGGAAGGAGGGATCTCAATGGCCTCTGAGACAGCAGCCAGGATTAGGAACCTCAATGTCCTGGATGGGAAGGGCCCAGAAAGAGAATTAAAACCTTGTTCTTTCCCTCAAGAAAGCACAGATAAGCCAGGGGGAGGGGACCCAGTATGCATGAGCCCCCGAAGGCTGATATGAGTTCCTGGCTGAAAGAAAACCTTCTCCTGTTCTGCCATGACCTGCTCCAGACCACCTGGAGGAGGCAGTTTGGGATCTGGAGGCCAGGACTTGTCCTCTGCTAGGGTCATCGTCTTTAGTTGGAAAGATATTTCGGGGGGGGGGGACTGTATTTTTGTGTATGAAACAAGGATGAAAATTTAATTCATGCTTTGATTTATCTGTGCAGGAAAAAACCAATAATTTCTTATTTTTTAGTCTAAAACGAATCTGGCCTTTCTCCCAACCCCTACTGGGTGAGTAGTGAGAAAAACAATGAAGTGCCCAACTAGATGTGAACGTCGTGGGAGCCGGCAGTTTAGCCTGTCCGGTTAAGTGATGTTTTGTTTCTCTTGGATAAAAGCGCTCAGTTCTCAGATTGCCTTCCCCAGCGTCTCCCACCAAGATGGTGCCGAGGTTTGTGGACAGACACGGCAGCTTAGGCGACATCTGGCCGGACGAGGAGTGGGGATCCTGGGGTGTGGTGCCCTCGTGTTTCCAGGCCAAGTCTCTCATCTCCACTAGCCACGAATTGTGCTTGATGCTAAGTTTGAGTCATTATCGGTGCGGTGCCTCCTGGTCTGGCCAGGGCCCCTGCGATGCCCCTGCTGGCCGCCCCCCGCGCCTGGGCTCCTCCCGGCCGCCCCCTCTCGCTGACAGGGCAGCCCCCCTCCTCTCCTGCGGGCCTCCTCGCCGTGCCTGTGGCCCTGGCCCGTCCGCTGGCTCACAGCCCCGCAGCCAGACGTGTGGGAACTGAAGCTGGCTTGGGAAGCTGCATTTCTGAGACTCCTCTGCCTCACCCGGGAGCCCTGGGGGTGGAGGCAGAGGCTGGGTGGGTTCCGTAGGTTCAGAGCAGCCCGAGATGCTGTTTCCTCCCGGACAGGGGCAGAGTCCTGCCTGCCGGGCCCCCTCCCTGGGGCAAAGCCCCATGTGACTGCTCGGTTCTCCCGTTGCTCTCTTTCCAGTCTCTCCCCACCATCCTCTGGGCAGGAAGGAGCGGACTGAAGCGTGTCTTCTCCTTGCCTGGACCTCCACTACATAACACTCCACAGGCACGCCCAGGAGAGAGAGGAAGGCATCCGGAAAACGTGCTCTCAAGGAATGGCCTGGTCTAGAGACTCTGACCTGCCATGCAGCCCCCTTGCATGTCGGGTCCCAAGCATTTATGCATTTTTTTCTTCTGTGCTTTCTGCCCAAGTCAAACCTCATCCTAGTCTCTTCTCGGGCAGAAATGGATACCTGGGGCCCAGGAAGATGAAGGTCATGTATTCAAGAAGGGAAAAAGAAAAGCACATTCATAAATTTCAAATATTCTTTTATGCTTGAAATGTTACCAACAGTGGATAATGGAAGCAAAAGAAACGTAACAGGTAAAATGTGAAGGCTTTATCCACAAGGAAAATCACTCTCGCTCGTGTTAGACTCTGTCCTTCCAGGGAGAATACACGGTGAGTCAGAAATAGATGCCACTCAGCAAAAAGCGGCCCAGCCTGGGAATCCTGCCTGGGTTCCCTGGGGCCAAGGCAAGACCAGGCTGTCCCGGGATGAAAGTGAGGCTGTGATTGGTGGGCTCCTCTTTAGGCTCCTCATTTGCCCTCTCCTGTTGGAAGAGAAGAGACCCAGGTGATTCAAACTGACTGGGAACCCGGGACAGGGGTGGAGGTGGGGTTACTCCCTCCCCATTCAGTGCTGGGGTCAGCCAGGCCAAGGTGCGAGTCTTCGCCTCTCACACAGCTCACTGCGGAAGGGGGTCTCACCAGGCAGGGCCGACAGGCCACACTCACAGGCACTCACTGGCGCATGTCTGGGCACGTGCTCAGCTGTTCACGTTCACGTGTGTTCCCACATGCATGCCTATGGAACTCTTAGAGTAGGGCCGGACACAGTAAACACGCTATGGATGCCAGCTGTTGTTATCATTGGATGCACGGGAAGGTCTCCTACACCCGAACACACAGAGAGAGACAGACACTCAGATGTGTGCGTTCTCACACTCAGAGACAAACAGACACTCCGCCTCCCCATAGAGGCACTTGGACTACACTCCCAGATGTGGACATACGTCACACGGAGGAATTGTGACCAACGCGTGCTGGAAATTGACTACACAGTGGGCATTGTTCTTCCACTGTACGAGAGGATTAAGCAACCGACTCCTTACAACACCTTCATGAAGTAGGTATTGTAATTTATCCCAATTAACAGACGGGTGAATTGAGTCACAGAGAAGTGACAGCTTAAGGTCACAAAGCTGGTCATTGGTAAACCTAGGCAGTCTGGCCTCAGAGCCTGCACACGTAACCACCAGCTATTCTGCCATCTTCTTCACAGACACCCACAGCCTTCACAGTAAAAGGCTGTCTCAGTTAAAGATAAAGTCAAGGATGTGGCTGTAAGACCCTTTGTTAAGACCTCAGAAAAATTTAAGGGCATGTTCTTTAGACCCTTTGGATAGACAACAGGGCTTCTAAGAATGTCAAGGGCACACTTCTTAGATCCTCCCTGCTGGACAATAGGACTATGAATCCCACAGCAACATCACAGGTGATATAAGGTGAGAAGGGCCCTTCTAGAACAAACGGAGGTGTGACTCTTGTCTATGGAGTAGGTTATAATATGATATATTAGAAACCCACAAGTTTTTAAAAGAATTATATCAGCTTGGAATGAAAGAGACAGTTCAACATGAAAAGAGACCTTTTTAATGGGCAAGAAGCAAGCTGAGAAGTCTATTTGGTTGCTAATACTGACCAGTTCTTCTGGAAAAGGAAGGGTAACTCAGAGCGTGAAGCCAAGAGCCATGGACCAGGCCCCAGGGAAGGAACTGGTGTGATTTTAGAGTTGCTTTGAATACGTCTCTTCTCCTTTTTGAACGGGAGTATCTATTGCAGTTATCCTGTGCCTACCTCCTTGTTGTGTTAGGTTTTGGGGGGAGAGAAGGTAATGTGTCTCTTTAGTTCCCAAATCTTTAGGCCAAGAGGAACTATTCTCCAAAGAACCACACCTGAGGGGCCTCCTCTGCACCAGACCTGATTTAGATGTTGAGCTCCTGAATTTGGAGCATAAGCCTGATGACTTTATCGATAGACTTTGGGGGCCTCAGAGGGTAAGTGTATTTTGAATCTGTGAGGGTTGTGATTCATTGGGTACCAGCAGGCAGACAGTGGTAGCTAGTTTTCAAAGCTATCACCTAGTGAACCACATCTCTTGGTATTCATGACCTTGAATTTTGCTGTCCTTGTGACTCACTTTTGGCCAATAGAAAGCAGTGACAGTGATGCTTCATGATTTCTGAGGACAGGTCCTAGGGAGCCTTTTGGCTTCTACCTGGGTCTCTTAGAATTCTAGGCTCACTCTGGATGAACCAGCCAGCATGTAAGAAGTCTGATTTCTTCAAGACTGCCGTGCTATGTGGAAGCCAAGCTGGCCATGTGGAAAGGTCACCTAGAATAAACAGTAGAGTCATCCAGACTGCACTTGTTCCAGCTGTGCCAGCTGAGGTGCCGGTTTGGAGAGTGGAGATGAACCTGCATTTGACTCTAGACCTTGCCGCAATTGCAACCACACAGGAGACCCCACCCACCCCCAAGAGACCACCAAGCCAGTCAGTCCGCAGAACTATGAGAAATAAAAATAATTTATTTTAAGCCACTAAATTTTAAAATTTGTTTTGCTACAACAGATAATTAAAACAGTACAAAAATTCTATTTTATTTTAATAAAAAATGCAAATGAAATAGTAAAGATCAAAACTTCAAACTACTTTTCATATAAGTTTTTAACAAGTTATTCTTCTTTAAAATATTAAAAATTGTCTATTAAAATTTAAAGGCATATATACATATAAATTCTTTGGTTAATATCCCCCCCACCTTCCCTCTGAGATTCATCAGTGTGTTCAATGCTTCTATATCACTGAATCTATTTTGTTCATCAGTTTATTAAGTTCTTTAGATTCCGCATATAAATGAGATCATGTGATGTTTGTCTTTCTCTGCCTGGCTTATTTCACTTAGCATAATTTTCTCCAGGTCCATCCATACTGTCCCAAAGGGTACGAGATCCTTCTTCTTTACAGCTGCGTAGTATTCCATGGTGTGAATGTCCCACAGCTTTTTTACCCTCTTATCTACTGATGGGCACTTGGGCTGTTTTCAGATCTTAGCTATTTTAAATTGCACTGCTATAAACATAGGGGCGCATATATTCTTTCTGATTAGTGTTTCAGGATTCCACGGACACAGACAATAGTGTGGTGAAGTCCTGGGGCAGGGAGTGAGCGCAGGGTGGAAGAGATCAATGGGGGAAAAAGGAGACATCTGTAATACTTTCAACAATAAAGATAAATTAAAAAATAAATTATTAAAAAATTAAAAGGCAACTCTCACTAATATATAACTAAATTTTTTTATCTACTACCTTCACAATTTTAAATAAAATATTTTAATAAAGCTGCATTTTAAGTTTTGAAAATTTAATGAAATCTCAATAAACATTTTTTCTGAAAATAGTATCATTCACAGTTCTAACATTGCTCCATGTCTAATTGCCAATGTAAAGAATCGGTATCATACTCCATGCATGTTACATCTTGACCTGCATTTGTGCAAACGTAGGAGAATTATGAATTATTTATATTGGAAAATGTTCCTCAGCTGCCATGTGCAACTGTGCAAATACTGTGCTTATCTGTGAATACCTCTGGAACCACAAGAGAAGCAAGAAAATTCATGCTTGCCACTACTGGGCATGCTACTTCCATTGCCTTCTTGCTGCCCGAGAGGAAGGATGTGATAAATTAATCTGTCTTTTCTCTTACCTCAGTGCTCCCACCATTCAACCCTCCCCACACTCCAGAGCAAGGTACACCTCTGATGTCAGTAGCAGCATAACCCCTGAGTTTCGATAGCATTTAGACACGGTCTCCTTTTGATTCAAGGACATAACACCAAGGAGGTGGAGAAGCATTTCCCTCGGGCCTGAATGGTGTTACCCATGAGAGTGGATGTTCAGAGTCAGAGGTCCTACTGTGCTAAGGCTGAGTGCTGGATCCCAAGGGACGGAAGTATCCACGTGTTCTTCACTTGTGCAGGTGCATGTGTGTGTGAGTGTGTACGTGTGCGCGGGTGAGTGAAATGTGGGCTCTCTAAAGTGCGGCCTCAGAGTGGGGCCCCTCTTGCCTACCTCTAACGGCGTTACTGCTTCCAGGCGTCCTGTGTCGGTCTGGCCAAGGCCTCTGTGCCTCTCTCCTGAAGGTCAATGGAACTCAGATCCTTGGAAGACTCATTCTCACTCTGATTTAGTTCTTCAGTTCGAAGCACATTTCATAGTCAGTTATTAGCCTGGTGTATCAGTTGAGACATTGTCAGTTGCAAGCAACAGGCCAATTCAAACAGGTTTAAGCAAAAATCTCATACAAGTATCTCCCAGTTTTCAAAAGTTTGCATTACACACTTTGCTTTTATGAAAGATCTGTGTCGGTGCCTGTTTTCTTTTTTATTTAAATAATATTTTATTTTTCAATGACAATTGATGTACAATATTATGTTAGTTTAAGGTGTACAACCCAGTGACTAGACATTTGTATATCTTATGAAGTGACCACCCAGATAAATCTACTACCCATCTGACACCATACATAGTTACTACTCGTTAGTACCTGTTTTTGATAACTGAAAGAAATTAGAAGGGGATTTTCGCTTTTATGAAGAAAAGGTGAAAAACATCCAGCTTTTGTTCTGCAGCAGCGATTATAGGGGCAGTGCTCACCCGGGACAGTGAGAGTGGCCCCACCACGTTCCTTCCTGGGGAACCACACTCAGCATCTCGCATCGAGCCCCATAGCTTTGAGCTGTGTCTGTGAGCATCTGTGCTTTATCTCGATTTCTTTTGTGCACATCCCTTAACAAGATGTTTCCTAAGGTATCAGAAAAGCCTAACAGCTCATAAGGGTGTAATGTCCAGCATAACACTGGACATAATGGAGTGTTTTGATCATGGGGAGTGAAATAAAGACATAAATTAATGTAATTGCTTCTTTGAATTCTGCTATTTCGGCTTAGGAAAGGCTTCGTAGGAATGCTCTCCTTTCCAACAGCGGGAAAAAGTTGTATTGTGCCCCACAACTGGGAAGTCCAAGGGCAGAGATATAGGGCTAAAACTTTGTTTTAGGGGTGACTGTTGGAGAGTCCTGTGATGAACAGATGGCCCACCAGGACTTCTAGAGTTGGGCGAGGGGGAAAGCATGCATGGTTCCCCCAAGGAAGGTTGGCGGCCAGAACACAGCACGCCCTCCACACCTGGTTATAACCTTTTGCGAAACTCAGTATCTTAGTCTATTGTGCTGGGCACCTGGGCCAGATTTCTCAAGCAGCCCAGGTGGTAGGCACTATCTTCCTGAACCTGTTGTGGCCTGAGCAGATTTTGCACCCACTCCTGTTTCAAAGCTTCCAGTCCCTCACCAAGCCCCTGATGTAGGTGTGATCTGTCACCTGCAGAGCAGAAATGTTGGCATAGCCCGAGCCCGGTGAGGGTGGAAGGTTTTCTGTGTGAGGATCACCATTTCCTCAGGTCCCTTCAAACACTCCAAGGTCCCCAAGGATGTCTCCCCTAGAATCGTATCACTGCAATTGTGCAAAATAGAAGTCTGTACAATGACACTGCTTCTGCCAGGGAGTGAGGAGGGTCATTCACCCCAACCCCCACTCCCAATGCTACTGACAGGATTTCCATGGATGGAGACCCCTGTGGATGGCCTCTCATAACATTTCACTTCACACAGCTACTCCCTCACTGGCAAGTTGGACAGATTACCCTCCCAGAGACCCGACAGGGGCCCTCCTTCCATTCACTTTCCACTGACCCTCCCAGCTGGATATAGTTGCTGCTCCCTCCTCCCCACTCCTCTCATCAGCCCGGAGTCCCCAGTGTTTGCTGACATGCACTCCCAAGGCTTTTTAGAGTTGGCTGAAAACTAACAGTACAAGGGAAGAAAGGAGGGCCGGATGGTATCTCTTTAAGGCTGCTTGCCCAAGCTCCGTGAGGCCTCCTGCACGCCGGCAGTGAGTCTGTGGATGTGTGTGTGTGTGTGTGGGGGGGCACACCTTGAGCCAAGACATTCTTGATGGGCCGATGGGCCGGGAGTCCTCTTAGGGGCTCAACCCCCTGCTCTGGTCTGGCTGATGCTTCCTGCCACCCTTCTTCTCTGTCCCTCCCTCTCCTTTTCTCCCCTTTCCTCCTTAGATCTATTTCTCTCTCCCCTCCTGTGCTCTTTCTCCCCAACCTAAATGAGGTTGATTAAACAAACTTTGGTGCATACACACTATGAACATCATAAGCCAGATCATGTTATTAGGAATGTTCATTGACATGAAACTACCTGTGATACATTGTGGAGGGAAGAGAGCTCATAAGGTGTTATAAGCAATATGGGCTCAGCTTTCTAACCTTACCCCACAAAAAAAGACAATGCAAATCACACACCACAGAGCCACATATATAACACCCTAATGTCCACTTCCTTTCAGCTATGTTCTTTGGGGTCTAGGCCTGAGTCCCTGGGTCAAGGCTCTTTGAAGGCCCAAAGAATGGCCTATCCAACCAGAGGCAGGAATGCATTTCAAAGGCGACCCATCCCTCCTCCCCACTATGGTGTTTGTCACTTCCTTCCCTTGGGAGCATCCGGAGGGCCTGGCCAAGGGGAGAGATGAAGGTAGAACTGTTGGATCAAAGTCCAAACACATAATACAGGCACCTCCGGGTCCCACCTAAGGACAGGATAACATGCGTTTATTCACACACAAACAGAGAGCAGTGGGCTGGCCTGCCATAAACCGTCTCTTATTACAAAGCCAGAATCTTTTCCATCTGTGTTTAAGCTTCAGCCTATGAAATAATGTCTATAAAAATAAGATTGGAAACGAAAATATTGAATGCAATAAATTATGGCTACATTGTGTTCCCTCCTGAGGGATGTCCTGGCCAAAGAGCCTTCAATATTTTTATCTAGGGCTGTGCTTTGTAGTATTTCCTCATAAAGCATTCCATTTGTTGACGGGAACAAGGGGCCTAGACGGTGGAGATTTATTCAATAGGGCTATGGTGTTTGGCTGTCTGTACCTGCCTGGCATCTTAATTTCTCTTCCAAAGCAGCAACAGCTCTGCTTATTGTGGGACTGCCCAATGAAAACCAAGAGTGGGGCTTCTGGGGGAGGACTGGTTGGCCAGTTTCCATCACTGTGCCATTTCCCTCTTCACCCCTCCCCACCCCACTATCACCACCATGAATCCAGACACCATCACCAAATTCCTTCATGGATTCAACACATCTACCATTTCCCAGGCATTGGCTAGGAGCTGGGGAGGGAGGGAAACTTGAAAGGTTAGTATGACACAGATCTAAGAGTTAGGATCTCGAGGGGGGATACTAGGCCAGATATACAAATAACTTAGAACAAGAAGGAAAGTCAGCAGCAAGGTACTGAAAGGTTCACCCAGAGTTCAAAGGAGAGAAAGACGAGATGGCTTTTGAATTGAGTCTAAAAGGGTGGGTTGGATCGGATCTGCAGGACTGGAAAGAAAAGGCCTTCTCAGAAGGGGATTGATGGTAAGAGAAAGCGCAAAATCCTGACACATGAAGTGAGTTCAGTTTGGCTGGACCCCTAGGTTCATGAGGGGCAGAGAGGGGAATTGGGTTGAAGGGTAGGTGGGGCTAGATCAAGAAATATGATGGACCAAGGACAAGGCCACTCAGCCTCTTATATGGCGGAAAGCGGAGGACCAATGGGTAGTTATCGAGCTGTGGGAGGCTGGAGCTGGCTTCCAGGCTGATCACTGTAACGCGATCCTGGGCCTGTGAACAGTCTCCTTCTCTCCATATCCCCTTTCCTGAGACGGTCTCAACTCTTCTTTTCTCTTGGCTCATTCAAAAATTCAACAAAAATTTGAGTGTTAGCCATTTGCTTGAAATCCTAACCACTTCGTACTTTGTCACTTTGCCTTCAGCATGTGTGACAGGGAGGAGGGGGAGGGATGAGAGTGACACACAGCCATTACCTATTTCTCATACCTTGCGGAGTAGATGTCACATGGGAGAGGCCCGGGGGATGAGGGTACCGGGTGCCTGCTGGGTTGGCAGGTGCCACAGAGGGAGAGAGGACAGGCTTGTGTCAGTTCACACGGCCTGCTTTGCCCTTCTTTCCGGGATCAACTAGATGTGGTTCTGGAGTGTTCAACTCAGAGGACAGAGCTCCAGGGCCCGAGGAAAGGCACTTCCAAGAGTCAATGGGAGGAAGCCCAGGCTCCTCACACTCTGGATGGGTGAACAAGGCTGGCACCACCTTCTGTGGCCTTTGTCCTTGGAGCGGGAGTGGTGCTGCCCACGTGCCCACTGGAGTTGTATCCAAGAAGGCACTTCCAAGATCTTTTTAAATTCCTCATTTGGCTTTATTTAGTAACCCAGCCCCCACTGCAATTATATACCTTATTTTCTCCTATTCTTCCATTGCGTGTAGAGGGAGGAAAGTTGACCGGTTGTCCCACTGGGGCTGGGCCTCGACCCCCTCCCTCTCTGGCAGGCATTCAGGATGGAGCTTGGATCTCTCCCTCCATCCCACAGCTCACAGAGCGTGAGTCCAAGCAGTTGGGACTATGGGAGAAAAGGCGCCTGTGACCCGTCCCCCCACGCGGTGTTCTCTGAGGACGGGGGAGAGGGATCTTCCAGGCCGCTCTGGCAGCCGGGCCAGCGTTTGTGGTAGGCGGTGTTTATGTGAACGCACAAATGTTTATGCGAGATTGCCAAGCGGTTATTTATGAGTCTCCCAGCCCTTCCCCAATAAAAGCTGTTCCCTCAATGTTCTGACAGGCCCCGCATCTGTAACTAATGTGTCACTCGCTCAGCTAATGCAGTTCACTTGTGTTTATTTTTGCACAAAAGCAATTTATCCAGGCACTTTGAAAAAACAGCCCTGTCAGGAGCCTTCTTTGGAGCGGAGTGTTTTTCCTCAAAAGAAACTCCAAATGGCTCGCAGCGCAGGGCAGGCTTCTGGGGGGCGTGCCTGACCGTGTCAGGGTCCCTCCTGAGTGTGAGAGCGTGCAGGGTGTCCGGGGGGCCCTGCTTTGTCTCTGAGCACAAGGATGTGTATCTTCGTGTCTGTCTGTCTGGGATTGGGGGGTTGAGTGCCCCTGAATCTGAGAGTTGTGCCTGGGTGTGTTTGGGTTACTTTTTCAAAAGGTATTGGGGGTGGGGCTGGATCTAACTTTGCATTCCTTCTGGTGGAGATAAATCAAAGTTGGGAAAGTAGGTTGTTGGCAGTTAAAGGGCCCGGAGGAGGATGTTTGAGGAAGGAGGGGAGCAGGGCGAAGGTGAAAGGGAGGGTGACAGGCTGTAGGGCATTAGCCCCGGCTGCCGGGGCTGCGCCTGTGGAACTGCGGGGAGGCGCCCACACTGCGCCCCTTCCCGCGGGGGTTCCTGTCATCATTCCCGCTCTGCTTTGCCTCGGAACTGGCAGTAAGCCCCTGGAGTGAAAGGCTGCTCCGCGGGCTCGTTTGGGGGTGCTGTAACGGAGGAGGGAGCTGGAGAAGTTATTTCCGCTGCACAGCCAGCTTTCTGGGAAAAGGAGCCAAGAAGTGGGGGAGCAGGAAGGCGGGAGGGGTGTGTCAGCAACCGGGCGGCCCGGCGTAGGCTGGGTGCCTGGGGTCTGCGAGTAGGAAAAAGGGGCACTAACTTGGGCAGGCAAGGGCCTGGTGGTCTCTGGTCCTAATCGCCTCCCGTAGATGGCCACTCTGACCCTGGCCAGTCAGCGAACAAGCCTGGGCTGGGTAGGAGAGTCCAGAGGCTCTGTGCAGACCCCTCCCACTGCTGGAAAAGCCCCGGCCCCAGGGCCGCCTGGCATGGAAGGCCGGCCCTGGCGGCAGATGTCTTTTTTGTCAGCAGCGATAGCATACGAGGGTAGTGGCTTCCTAAGCCACGTGTCTGAGGACCCTCGGCTCTCATTAGCTACAACAAGGTGTCCTCTCACAGCTCCACAGATTTTCGCTGCCTTGTCTCAGTTTGCAGGAAATTAAGTGAACAGTTTGAAATGGTTTCATCTTGCATTTTCCTCCAACAACATTTCATTAAACCTTTGGTGTCAGCGAGTGATAAGCCAGTCAATATTTGTGTAAACACAGAGAAATAAACCATGGTGCTTTGCCTGAATGCTTGTTTTTGATGGATGTGGGCCGTTCCGATGGTGATTTTGTTTGGCATCCACAGTCTGGCCGTGCGGTGGGGTGGTGAGGGGATCTTTCTGTCTGGCTCAGGGCTTCACAGGCCAGGTAACATTCTCGGCCACTCCTTTGTCTCCCTGTGGCCTGAGTGAATTGGCGTAGGGGCCTGCTTTTCTTTTCGGCTGGGGTGTGTGCACACAGGAGGAAGGCCAGGAGCCAGAAGGATGTCGATCAGTTCCGTACTCTGGTTTCCAGCGAGGGAATTCAAACTGGGCAGAGTTGGGGGTGGGTGGGGAGGCATTTGAGAAGCTGGGATTTGCTCTTTTGATCTAACACCCCCTCCGAGTGCTCTGTGTTCAGAGCTGGCCTCCAGCCCTTGCTCAGTGTCCTGGGGGGACATCTTCCCTTGGCCCCCACCCTTAGAACCCCTCCTTCCTTCTGCTTCTGCTTTCTTCTCTCCCTCTCGTCACCCTGGGACTTTACACTTCTTGCACTTGAATTTGTTCCTAGGCTGGTGGCCTTCCCTGTGTGGCGAGTGAGCTTCCCAACCACCTGGAGCTCTTTGGGGCCAGGCTCAGGTCTCCAGTGTGGGGGCAAGTCCCAGCCATTCCTTCCCTCTCCTGTGGCACCGTGAATGGGGAGAAAGGGGGGTGCTTTGGATCTGGGGGTGGGGGCAGAAAGATCAAGGGGATGACCTTGGACTATGGAAAGAGGCTTAATTTAGAATCTAAAAAGAAAACTGCCTGCCTATAGCCCTTGCCAGGTTCAGCAATCAATCACTTCCCGTCCCTAACCAGCACAGCTGCCTATTAGGCTCACACAGCCTCTCCTCCCTCTTTGACTGTAGGTAGTAGGACAAAGCTGTGTGGCCTTGGGGTTGTCGCCACACCCAAGCTCTCTTTTCTATTTCAGGCTCTTACCTCCCACCTTGACTGCTGCAGGCCAGGGGATGGGCTGTCCCCCTGAACACACATGCCATGGAGCCTTAGTTCTCACTAGCACAATTGTTCTCAGGTCCTAAAATGAAGATTCATAAACTCCACTGCCCACAGGGACTCTGGAGGTGTAACATAAGCAGAGGGGAGGCAGGACCCAGGAAAGACGGTAACACAAACAGGGCCTCCAGGCTGGGGAGCAGTGAGGTAGGGGTGTGGGGGTGTGGGGGGGTGACAGCCCAGTGAAGCAGTTCTTCTGTTTTCAAATCTGGATTTCAAATCTCCTAAGGTTACGTGTTGGCAACAAATTCCAATTTAAAACAGGGTATGGGCCAAGCAAAACCTGTCTACTGGCCAGTAGCACTGGGTTTGCCCCCTGTTGCTGTGAAGTGTGGTAGAGCTTCGTTCTGGATGTTGAGTTGTGCACTGTGACGTCCAGGCCCTTGGCCCTGAACTAATTGTGAAATCTCTGTATCAGGTTCTATGAAAGCTCCCACCCTGTGTGAAAAGTTGAACGTAGCCCATTTCCAGAGAGCCATATGCTTAGCCTAAATTGTCTGGAGGTAGCAGAGGTTTGCTTCTTCAGGGAGGCACACAGACCCCTGTTCTTCACTGAGCATTGTCCTGTTGAAGGCTCCTCTGGGCTTGGCCCCTGGGGAGGGCAAGGTAGTGACCATCCTGGGTCAGGACAACTTATCGAGGTAGATGATGGATGGAATGTCAGCGACAGCGTCTTGGTTTCTGGTTTGTGCCACGGAAGCATGTGGTGGCTCCCCAGAGAAGGGGAACATTAGAGAATCGCTGGGTTTAGGGGAAGATCCCAAAATCTCCAGGTTTTGCTATTTTTCCTAGGTTGGAAGGAGGGAAGGGCAGCTTTTGGCCTGAGACATGGCTTTGTGAGGGTGTAGCCTCCAGGTGGAGGGGGTGTCCTGGACTCAACCTCGCTCCCTAAGGACTACCTGGCAATGACCACCAAGCTCAGGAGGGACACTCACTTTGGTCCCAGGGTCACTGTGGCTTCTGGGATCATCTAGTGGCATGGAAAGAGATCTGTACTTTATTAGCATGTGACCTTGGGCAATGATGTCACCTCCTGGGTTTCAGTGTTTTGTTCAAAGCAGGGCCTGGTGAGTTGATCCCTAGCTCCCAAGCATCCTTCAAGTTCTCTGACAATGACTCTGCTGTCATTTAGTTTGACAGGTCTCTCAGATCAAAGATGAGACTGTTGCTTCATCACTGCTCCTTAAAGCACAGGCATGTGGTAGGTGCTTAATATGAGTTTGTGGAATAAATAAGACCAGATCCCTGCAGCAGGGAACTGGCCACAGGCACAGAGAACAAGCAGGCAGCAGCCCCCAGGAGGCTTGCTGGTCTTTCATTCAGGCTCCTAGTGGCAGGTGGGACTGAGGGTACTGCTGGGTGAGGGCCACTCAGGCCCTGAGGCTGGAGCCTGTCTCCCTGCCCAGCATCTTTCACATCCTGGCTGGTGGGTGCCATTGGCTAGACTGTTGGAGTCCCATCCCTAGCCCGGGCCCTGCTCTATTGTGCCCAATTGCTACACAGTGACTACCTTTCCAAGTCCTCTCATGTCTCTGAATGTTTAAAGTTTTTAAAATGCAAACCTTTGGCGATGTCATGGAAAGTAGCTGGGCTCTAGGCCAGGCCAGGCCAGGCCAGGCTGACATGTTGGAGAGTGAGACTTCAGCCAGGCCACGCCAATTTGCCAATTCTGCTGCTGGAGGCAAGATGACAGAGGGACCTCAGGCAGGAGTCCTGGGGTACATTTCCTCACTCCAGCCTTGAGCACAGTGGGGGCTTCCTAGTCGCTTGCTCTCACCCCCACTGAGTGCCTGAGCCCTCTCCGGGTGCCTCACTGGCTCCTCCTGGCCTCATCCCTGCGTAATAATGGCCATGAAGAAGGGACCCAGGTTTGGCTGCCTGTGTTTTTCCCCCCATGGGTGTTCCTTGGGGACTTTGGGTCTGGGGGGTATTGGATGTGAAGCTGGAAACTTTTCTCTCACCCTCTACCCATTACAGGTTTCATTCTCCTAAAAATACTGTTGTTAGAAAGTAACTCAGATATACCAAAACAAATAGTGATATCATGAACACTCATGGAGCCACAAACCAGTTTCAGCAATAAAAGTACACTTTTTTTTTTTTTACTACATATGCAAGTTTTCTTGTAGTATTTACGGAATTCTGCACGCTTTGTACAAAGCATTGTTCTAACATGTATTCTTGTGCAATTCGTTTTTTCCTGTTAATACGTTTACGGGATTCTAGCATGTGGAAATCTGGCTCATTATTTTCAACACTGCATAGACTTCCACTGCATGACTGTGTTATTTCTCCAAGGAGGGCTCCTGGCAGCCCCCTGAGGGGTGGCTGTGCTTACTGAGAGGGCTCCTTTGTGCAGAGAGCACCCGTTCTGTGGATGCTCCCCACCTCCATCTCCCCCATCCCCATTTAGGGCGCAAGGGCCCTTCCCTCCCTCCCAGAACCATTGCTTCATGGAAGAGGAATTTGAGTGGATTTCAGGCAACCTTGTGTTTCCCATAAATCAACATTGAAAGTGAAATCCCAGCACAAGGGGCTGCAATTGCAACCAGCTGAGTGCAGAAGGGTGGGTTGATTTGAACCTGGCCTGGATGGAGGCGTCACATGCTCCACATGGACACGGATCTGACTGACAAGGAAGTGCCAGCGGGCCCTTCTCCAGCACCAAGGGGAGACACTTGGCACAGCCACGGCCCCTGGCTGAGCCCCTGCATTGGCCCTGGCCCGAGGCCCACTCTCCCCTCTGCCCTGACCACTCTTGCTTGGCCCAGTGGCCTCTAGGCTGGGCTGTAGTACCAGCTCTGGGAATAGGGAGATGTCCTGGGACCTGCTGGGGACAGCCTGTCCTGAGAGGCTTACATTTTATTTATTTATTTATTTATTTATTTATTTATTTATTTATTTATTTATTTATTTATTTATATCTTATTTTATTATTTTATTTTATTATTTCAAAAATATATCTTTATTGATTTCAGAGAGAGGAAAGGAGAGGGAGAGAAAGAAAAACATCAATGATGAGAGTCATTGATCGGCTGCCTCCTGCACGCCCCCAACTGGGGATCGAGCCCACAACCCGGGCATGTGCCCTGACTGGGAATCGAACCCTGATCACCTGGATCCTAGGTCGACACTCAACTGCTGAGCCACGCCCGGCCAGGCCGAGGCTTACGTTTTAGACCCTAGGAGAGAGGCAGCGCTAGTTCCGACCTCAGCACTTGGCACCCACAGCACCCAGAGCTCCCGGGGCCCCATTATGACTCCCACGGACCTAGGCACTACTGCGTTTGTGAACCCTCCTTCCATAAAAACATATTAAAAATTACATTTTATGAGTGCCTTGCTATGAAGACTGTGGTAGGCAGAATAATGGCCCCCAAAGATGTCTATGTCTTACTCCCTGGAATGTGTGAGTGTGTTACCTTACGACACACATGTGATGCAGTTGGAGATCTTGAGATGGGGGGTTATTCTGGATTACCCTGGTGGGCCCAATGTGATCACAGGGCCTTCGCGAGTGGAGGAGTGCGCACTCAGAGTCAGAGTGATGCCCTGCGAGGACTCAGCCCCCGGGCTGGCTCTGAAGGCGGAGGAGGGGACGAGGCACCCGGGAACGCCCTTGGCCTCTGGAAGCCGGAGGAGGCCTTGGAACAGTCGCGCAGAGCCTCCCGAAGCAGCAGGTTCCTCCTGACACCTTGATTTTAGCCAAGTAAGATGCATTTTGGACTTCAGACCTCCAGACCTGTAAAATGATATATGTGATGTTTTAAGTCACTATATTTGCAGTAATTTGTTACAGGAGCAACAGGAATATAAGAGAGAGCCAGAAAGCCCTCAGAATAGTCCAGACCCCAGCACCCAACACCCATAGCACCTGGAGGTCCCAGGGCCTACACATTTTTGTTTTTGTGGACTCTTCCTCCATAAAAAAAAAAAAAAAAAAAAAATTAAAAATTAGGCTTTATGAATGTGCTGGTATAAAGATGAATATTATCCAGGTTGGATTAATTACATATTCATTATTATTATTATATTTGTGGGTTTTTTTCTGATTTTACAAGAAATGAAAATATTTTCTGGGACTTATAAAAGAATTGTAGGCTCTGGCCCCTGTGCCTCCTGGGGCTGATAGAGGCATCTGGCCTGGGGCTGCCAGGGAGCCTCCAACATCCTAACCTTTGTGAAGACTGTGACTCTCTCCTTAAAGACCCCTTCCCTGTCTGATTGGCGGGGGGTGTAGGTGTGACCTCCCTGGGGAGTGGGCGTGGCTTCCTTAGCCCCACTCTCCTCAGCCTTCTTCCCTTGTCTTGCCCTTGGGTGCTACCTGAACAGAGGGCTTTGAGTGTTTGGCCCGCTTGTGGAGGCAGAGGGGAGCCTGAGTTGATCTGACCTGAGTTGTCTACTGGTCAATTGATTTGAGTTGTCCCAGCTCAGGGGGCCTTTGTTTGGTGTTGAGCGGGTGGTGGGGAGCCGTCCTCCGTGTTTTCATGATTGTTAGAGGACTGTGGCCTGTGGTGGGAACCCACTCTGGTGCTTGTCCAGGATGGAGGTGTGGTGCTTCTGAGTACAGGGGAAGGGTTTGTTCACGTGCATTTTCAGAGCCATCGATTTCTCCATCCCAAAGAGTTTGTTTTGAGGGAGGCCCTGGGTCTGTCTTGGAGCTGGGGGAAACGGACAATTACAGTGACTCAGGAAGGGGCTGTATTAGTGAGCTCAGGCTACCACAACAAAGCAGCACTGACTGGGTGGCTTAGACAACAGAAATGACATGTATTTCCTCATGGTTCTGGAGGCTGGAAGTCCAAGGTCAAGGTGCCAACAGAGCTGGTTTCCTCTGAGGCCTCTCTCCTTGGCTTGCAGGTGGCACCTCTTGCTGTGTCTTCACACAGTCCTCCTTCTGTGCATGCAATCCTGGTGTTTCTCTGTGTATAAATCTCCACTTCTAATAAGGACACTAGTCAGATTGGATTAGGGCCCACCCTCATTTCACCTTAATCATCTCTTTAAAGACGCTATCTCCAAATACAGCCACATTCTGAGGTGCTAGGGGTTAGGGCTTCGATGTGTGAACTTTAGGGGGACACAATTCAGTCCATACAGGGTGATGGAGGCCACCACAGGGTTGCACAAGGGCACCACACCTAAGGGGGCACTATTCATATCACAGACACTTTTATTATTTGGAAAGCTTTTTCATATTTTTATAATAATTTTGTTCACTCCAAAGGTGGGCAATTTGTATCTTTCTTATGGCAAATTTCTGTAGATGGCTATAAAGTGCTTATTATAACACTATCAGGAATTGATAATTTCCTGACCAATGGAAAGAAAGTATATTGAGAAAGGAACATCTTTTTCTGCACAGGTATATTTTTAAACAGGCAGTGTGTGGGCCCCCTGATGGTCCAAGGCTCTGGGCTGGCTTGGAGGAGGCCAGTGACCTCAGCCATATTGACCTAGTCTGAGCAGGGTCATATGACTGTCACAGTTGCATGGACTAAGTTTAAGGAGGGAGGTCATATAATTCCAACAGCCTTATAGACTGGGCTGGTCATATGACTGCTGCTTGATCTTGCAGTGACTATGTTCCTTCAAACATTGATGGAATCTGTTTTCAAAACCTGCCCAGTCTATGGAGGAAATATGAGGGGTGGCCTTAAACTATATCTGCTCTGACCATCTGGAAATAGTCTGGGAGCCCTGTAGCCAAAGTCTTCACTGCCCCTAGGCTTCTGGAACCTTCCTGCCTCTGCTACAGAGCTCTATCTTACTGCCCATCTCTTGATCTGTGAACAGGACCTGACATCCCCAAATTCAGGGGCTGGCTAGTGCAAGGGAGGTTGGGAGAAGAGGACTGTCTACCTCTGGATGGGCTGAAGTGGCAGCCCGGGGGGGTGTGCTTACCAGTGTAGGTGTGTATGTATGTGTATGTTCGTGTGCACACATCTCTCTGTGTTCACACGTGTGCTTTTGTCTCTTCATGTGTACATACATGCACATTCATGTGCATTAACATGTGTGTTTGTGTCTGAGAACCTGTGCATGCCCACGTGTGTTTGCAGGTGCATGCATGTATATTTATGCATGTACATGGGTGTTTGCACACATGTGCATGTTTATATCTCTGTGTTCCTGTGCGTCTCTGTCTGTGTCTACACACATGTGTGCCCTCCAGATGTATGGGAAGAGGTACTCTAGGCAAGGGGAAGCTGAGGGTGGAGCCTTAGGACCTGTCTCAGGTTTCCAAATGGCCTCAGACGTGACCCTTCACTCTCCCTTGTGGCTGTTGAGGTCTTTGCTCTCAGAGGCCAGAGAACTTTCCTTTGGAACCAAGTGGGCCTCACAGCCTGGGGAGGGCGGAAAGCTACTTCCAAAAGCAAACAGGGTCATCGTCATGCTGGGGGAGCCTGGAGCCGCCGAACCTTGTTTAATTCTGAAGGAATGTGTGCAGGTTCCCGCCGAGCAGAGCAGGCCCCAGCCTGACTGGGAGCTGAGGAGCACCCGGCCAGCGATGAGACGGGGGCATGACTGGGTGGGGACGAACCGTTCCAGGGACAGACAATCACACAAACTTGTGTGGCTAGAGTAGGCTAGGGGTGAGAGAGCCCATGGTGCCTTCCTTAGGTGTGCCCAGCTCTGTGCCAGAGGAGGACAAGCTGGGGAGAGGAGGTGGCCCAGTTCTCACCCTGAGGGAGCTTGGCATCTAGCAGGGGAGAGCAAATTCTCCAGCAGGGGACAGGACAAGATGGTGCATCATGGTGGAGGGGGGGCAGGATATGGCACAGAGGGGGAGGCAGAGAGGAGTGATCCCTGGGGACTGTGGTCATCAGGGAAGGCTGCTTGGAGGAGGTGGAGTTTAGCGGGCCCTGAATGGATGGGGAGGGTTGGAGGCAAAGAGAACATTGCAGGAGGAGGACAGGGCTTTGCAAAAGATGCAGAGATGGGCAAGGGCTAGGCCTTTGTGGAATGACGATGCTCACACTGGTCCAGGGGAGCTTGGGGAGAACAGGGCGATGAAGCAAGGAAGTCAGCTCCTGTCCGTTAAGAGAGCTCTGAACGCCAGCATGAGCCCACCCTTAGGCAATGGGGAGCTGCTGAAGATTCTTGAGAGGGGGACTGACCTGATGAAAGTGGGGGTTTTAGGAAGAGAGACTGGCCAGATGATCAAGTCATGTGGTGGATGGAGACGGACGATATGAGAGCAGAAGACAGTGGAGCCCGGGGATGTTTAGGGTGAAGAAGTTTAGGGCTATGAGTGGGTAAATGGCATCCTGGGGAGCCAGGATGGCAGAACTGAATCCACTTCACATTTTGCGAAACTTGGATACTCTTCAGGTCTTGTTTCTGTGTTTGGGTCCCCAGACCCGGGAACATCGTGTTAGCCTCAGACAGCCCCTCACCCACAGGTCAGTGGAACCAAATGGGCCTGGGAGACAAAGGCCAGGCCCTAACCCAGCCCAGGACCCAGTCCCTCCTTCGCCATTCTGCCCAGAGAGGCCCTGGCTTCTGCAGTGGGCCTCTGGGTATCTCCAGCCTCCAATGGCACCAAAACTCAGCATTTGTCCCTGGGGACAGTGTCACCCCAGGAGGCAGAGGCAGGAGACCAGTCTAGGTGAGTGTGTGAATGCCAGTGTGGCCAAGACTGGGCTTGAGCATGAGTGTGATCTCTGTCCAGTCTTTGTGAAGGAACGTGGGACATCGCCCAGCCCAGGGTGCCCACAGTGTGGCTTGTGTGTGTACAGCCCAGCATAAGTGGGCACACGGCCTGGCCCGTAGTGAGTATCTATGCTTGTTGAGCGAATAAGTGTTACTGTGAGCACAGCTCAGGCTCCTAGTGCAGAGAGAACTCCAGAAAAGGCGGCATAGCCAGCTGAGACTGTCCCCCCCGGAGGATTGTGTTAGCTGCCTGGGCCTCCTCAGTGAATACTGGCTCAGCCTAACCCCCTCCCCCTGGCCCCCAATGCACACACATTTACCCAGTGCAGGCTCAAAGGTGCCTGGTTGGGGTCGAGGCTATGACTCCACCTCGTCCCTCAACACTGCGCCCCGGCCTCTGCAGGCTGGAACCGTGGCCTCCTGCACCCATTCTGAACCCAGTGCTTCCTGCAATTGTGCAGTAAGGCAGAGAGAACACCCTGGAAAATGGCCCTGGCCTGGAAATAGGGGCAGTTCCTGCCCTTAGGAAGGTCCTGGGATGATGGGGGCAGGAGTCCAGCCTTTACTCAAGTCTGGCTGAGGAGACCTAGTCTTCCCTTGGGGAGAGGAAGAAGATTTCAGTCCTGAGAGGCAGAGTCATAGTGGGCTCGAATTCTTCTGATCCAGGAAGGGTGAACCTCTCCGGCAAGCCTGATGACAGGATCCCTGGAGACCTGCTGTGCGTGCAGGAGCCTGAGGCCTGCTGAACCAGGAGGGCCAGAGCCGGGCTCCTACACTCCTGGGCCCTGGCCTGCCACATGGGCCAGGCTCAGGGGTTCCTCAGCCAGGGTTCCCTGGATTGATGGCCTGCTTGGCCTCTGGTGCCCACCCCTTCCATAAAGGAGTTTCCAGAGCCAGCTGTCCTTTCCCTGAGGCATCCCAGTGGCCCTGGAGGAAATGGAGGTGGCATTGGCATTTGACACGAGCACTTAGCATCTTGTCCGGCCCAGTCAAGCTTGAGCTCTGCAGGCAGGCCTGCCTGAGCAGGCTGGCGGTGCTGTGGGGAGGAAAGCTGGCCCTGCCCTCCCTCCTAATTCCCCCCTCCCTGTCCCCTTCCTCAGCCTCCCTCTCCATTCCCCTACCCCCTGCCTCTCCCTCCCTCCCAGGTTCCCTTGGAAGCCCGTGGTATATGGCCCATATTTTTCCAGGTTCTAGCTGCTTTCCGGCCCCGTCAGGGAATCTGAGCTCTTTTCTTTCCTGGGTGCTGAATGGCCAGGTGCAGATGCTCAAGTCCCTGCAGAACTCATCACCTGGGGTCCCTTCCTGCTTGTGATAGCTTCAACTAGAAGTGGAGTCAATGCCACACGTGCTCCACCACGTGGGAGCCTGAGCAAAGAAAAATCAGTGTTACGGATCCTACCTTTATTTCAAAATTTGATATTTAAGCCATCCATCCTGGATATTTTGCATTAGTTTTGATTTTTAAAAATATTGTATTAAAATATAATTTGCCTTGCCTACAGAGGGTTTTTTTTTGTTTGTTGTTTTTTTTTGGTGTGTGTGTGGGGGGTCCTTTAAATTTTACACCTGAGGCAGACATGGAGAGAAAGGGTCCCCTGGCTTGCCCTAGGATTGGAGGTTGGTTGGAAATATTCCCTACAGGAGCAGTTTTGGAGTCTGCTCGGTGTGGGTCTGTGTGGGGGGCAGGGAAGGAGGGAGAGAAAACACGAGTTTCAGAGTTTTTCTAGTGTTTCCTGGAGCTGAGGGGCTGGGCCTGGAGGAGGGGGCTGGGCCGAGGGTTTAGCCAAGCAGGAGAGCGATGCTGGAAGGTGGAAAGAGCAGCGGGGAGCAGAGCAGGGATGGAGGAAGAGAAAAGTGGTCTGTAAAACAAAGAGAAAAGAATTCCTTCCTGTGGAGCGGGGCTTGTGGGAAAACGGGAAAGCCGGGAGGCTTTGAAAGGGGCAGGTGGCAGAGCCACAGTGAACTGCCAAGCCCCCCGCACCCCGACTCCAGTGGGGCCCACTCCACCACACGTGCCTGTACGGGTGCTGTTTTGGTGGGAGACCGAGGGCTTCCGGGAGTGGAGCCTGCCCGTGGGGGAGCGGGGCTGGAACGTGGGGCAGGGATGCCACCTGCCCATGAACTATCCAGTGGGAGCTCTGCTCAGGCAAAGACGTGCGGGAAAGCGTAAGGACAGACTCTGGGCCGGGTCTCCCGCGTCTCCTCGAAGGGCAGGCTCCTCCTCGCTGCATCTACATCTTGTGAGTTTGAGAGTTCCCAGCGCCCTGGCTTGCTGCCCACTTTCTGAGAACTTGGAACATTTTCTTCCTCATTAGCTCCTTCTCAGGAGGTCAACAGGCACGAGTGGGGGGCCACAGCTGTGGTGAGGGGACGGAGCAGCTGGCCTGGGGCCTGGAGGGACGTGTGCTGCTGTGATTCCTGTCTCCAAGGGCCCAGCCTGTGTCCTCAGCTCCTGGCCCTGCAGGGCCGTGCACACAGACGCATTCTCAGGGCCAGGGTGGGTGTGAGAGGCTCAAGGACGCTGGGCCTCCGCAGTCCACTCCCTCCTCTTGGGCTGTCACTCCCTCCTCCCTCTGTCCTTGTCTAGGAAGGAGTGGAGCCTCTCTTTGGAAGGTGTCCAGGGGACGGGGAGCCACACAGCTCCCAGCTCACCAGCTAAACAGAGATCGCCTGTGCTGACTCTACGAAGGCTGAAGGCTGGTTCATGGAGAAAGGAGGGAGCTTAACTCCCATTCCCTCTGGCTGGGGTCTGTGGTCACCATCCAAGCCACCAACCCTGCCCCTTACCCTGAAGGCTCCACTCTCGCCCTCCGGCTGGGGGCTCCTTCCTGGCTCTGCCAGAGGTAGAGGGAGGACCCCCTTTTTCCCTCCACCCTGTAACCACCCTGATTGTTGGGGTTCAGCCAAGGAGCTTGCCTCCTGCAGGCTGCAAGTTTAGGCACATGCTCCGTCTCTGGTCCACAAACTTCCTGTCTTTTGTTTATGCTAATGTTTCCCTGGTTATAAAGCTCATTTATGCTAATTGTAGGAAACACGGAAAATTCAGAAAGCGTCTAGTATAGGGTCTAAGACCGGCACTTGGAGATCAACACCACTGCCCATTTGAAACGCCCACAATGTTTGAGTTCCCCCGCTGGTCATGGGCGCCCTGTCCTTGTAACTGCGCTTTCCTGCCCCTTTTCCTGTTCCACGGCAGTCACCTTTTGCACCTTTCATGGCTGGGGAGCTGAAGCAGAAAGGTGGCACTTGTTTACATGTGTGCCCTGCATCGTCCCAGGAGGTGACTGGGTCTTCACCCCGGGCCTCCTGAGTGCGCTGTCCCAGCAGCTTCTCGCACCCGCATCCCGGGACCCACTGCATGAGCTGGGGCAGCGAGCCCCCTGCAGGAGCCCACTCCTTGGTCAGCCCCCTGCCTGCACACCAGCGTCACTGTGTGGCTGGCTCTGAGCTTGGTTCACTTCCCTTGGAGGAGGCTCTGCTGTGCAAACGTAAATGTTCCTGCCGGGGGCAGAAGGAGGGGGCAGATTTCCACGGCATGCCTCCTGGAAACCACATCAAATGGAGCAGCTAGGAATTAATAAATAAATTTAGCCGACAAGTCAATTACCCTCCCCCTGTGTCCCTGTCCCTGGGGGCAAACAGCGGCATGTGGTTCCCAGCCTGAGCACGCCTTCCCAGGGGCAGGCCCAGCCAGAGCTGCAGCTGGCTTCTGTCAGATTAGCTGGGCGAGATGTGACAGGCCCCTGTCCTCTGGGGAAATGGCTCCCTTCCTGGGAGGTGGTGAGGACATTCCCCGGTTGTTCTGTTCCTGCCCTCTCCCTGCACCTCCCTGTCTCACTCTCCCCTCGCGGTGTCCGTATCACCCCTCCACACCACAGTCTCCTGCTCAGCCGGCCACAGGCCCACGGCCCACGTTACAGCTGTCAGGTGACGTTGCCACGGCTGCTGAAGGTGCCTGTTAAGTGCATATACTGTGTGTGCATGGGGGGGGCTCCCTTGTTAGTCTCTTCCAGACACATTAGCACTATTATTATTATTTTAAAAATCAGACTACTTGTTGCCTTAGAAAACACTATTTACTCAGCAAATGTTTTTAGGTGCCTGCTTTGTGGCAGAGTTTTTGCTAGGTCAGGAGATGCAGAGAAAAGAGACCTTTTCATAAGAGACACGCCTTTGTCCTCTATGAGCTTATATTTGTGTGGGGACGTCAGACACCACACAGACAATTACCATTACACGCGGGGCACTCTGGGAGGAAAAGTGAAGGGCACCGGCCTTGAGGGCTCTCGGGGATTCCTGAGTAGATGATGCCTGGGCTGCCCTGAGAGGTGAGTTGTGACTGAAGGCAGAGGATGGGGAGTGCTGTTCCAGATGGAGGGAACAGCACTGCCAAGTCTTAGGAGCCGGGAGGGCTAAGAGCGGCATCACAGTGTGGAGGGGGCAGGGGTGCGAGAAGAGGCTGGAGGGGCCACAGAGGCTGGTACACTTGTGGCCTTGAGATCTATCTGTCTATTTACTTCTGTTAACAAGGTTGGATGTGGGGGCTTGTGAAGTTCTGTCTTCAAGTCTTTTTATTATGGGTTGTTTTTAATTTTCTGTGTGTGTTGGGTAAATGTGTGTTGTTTTTTCTAGTTAGAGACAAAATTCTACAGAACTTATCAGACTAAAAATAAAACGCAGGGTTCTTAGAAATATCAGCATCACGGGAAAATTAGTCTGCCCTTGAATTAGCCACCACTGACTTTTCTATGGTTGCATTATGTAGGCACCGAGGATTCTCAGGTTTTAGTCTGTATGTAGATCGCTCGGGAAATTTATTTAAAATGTGGGTGTTTTGAATACACCTGGTACTGGAGGTTCTGGCTGAGTGTGGCTCAGTGATGTGCACTTTAAAGAGGCTTCATGCAAATCAGACGCGATCCTGCTTCGGAAAAACGTTCCTAGAGCCTGTTTCTCCCTCAGGAATTTGCTTGCAGCTCAAGAAACTGCCACAAGATGGCAGCGGTGCTTCGTGACAGATCTAAGCAAAGCCTCCATGGGGCCGGGGCTGCAGACAGGGCTTTACCGCAAGAGCGTGTGAAAACAGATAACAATTTTAGACAATTTCTAACATTACTGGTCGTGCAATCTAAAATTTCAGAGCTTAATTTTAAATTCAAATATACCTTTCAAACATTAGAGCTGAACTTTCCAATACTGTGGCCACTGGCCAGGTGGCTTTTGAGCACTTGAAATGTCCTTAGTCTGAATTGAGATGTGCTGAACATGGAACAAACACACCGAATTTCAAAGACAAAAAAAAGTAGAATATTTTATTATAAATTTTATCATGATTACATGTTGAAATTAAAATACTTTGAGTTTAAAAAAAATTTTTATTATTAAAATGAACTTTTACCTATTCCTTTTTACTTTTTAAAAGTGAACAAGAGGAAATGGTAAAATTACATACATAGCATGCATTCTACTTCCATTGGGCAGCATGGCAACAGACATCACCTAAATCAATTTCTTCATTTTGAAAGTGAGGGAATTGATGCCTCAAGCTTGATGGAAAGGGGCCAGACTTGAAGTCAAAAGACCTCCATTGAAGTTCCAGTCCAAACACTCTTAGCATATGGCTTTGGGCATGTTGTGTACCTTCACTTAGCCTCCATTTCATCATCTGTAAAGAAAAAAGGCATAATTACAGCAGCCCTGCTTACTTAAAAGAGTTATTTAAAAGACCAAGTGAGATAATGCGGCTGAAGGAGCTTGTGTAAACTCTGAAGCATCACAAAGAGGTCAAATGACTATTGTGGTTACTGATAACCACTAGAACCCAGGTCAAACAGCCTCACAATTCATTAAAGCTCTCAGTGTGGGAAGGTCGCTGGAACGGGCACTTCCAGGCTCTTAGGAGGGTGCAGCTGAGCTAAGGAGTTACTACGGACATGAGTGAAGTGTAAAATGACAATACATGGTTAGAATAGTGATTGAAGTCATGGAAAACTCGTCACAAGGCATATGTGGTTAACAGTGAGAGCCCTTTCTTTTTCTTTTTAAAAATATGCATTTATTGAGCTGAGACAGTAGGATCGAAAGGCTGGAGTGGGGAAGGAGAGAGTAACAAAAATGAGTAACATGTTGTCTCCCTGAGGGGAGAGGAACAGACACAAATGATATGGAAGAGTAAAGGCTGAGAGTGGAAGCTGCCAGCCGCAGGACCTCTAATGGGAGCACTGGTAGCTGCCCATTTCCCGACCAACTCTCCCCTCCCCTCTTCTTCCCTACTATGCAGAATCTTGACTTGGTTGGGGATGGCAATTTGCCCAACTAAAAATGCTACAATTCGCAGCCTCATTTGAAGCTAAGGGTGACCATATAATGCCAATTCTGGACAATGCGATATAAGCAGAAGTTGGACTGGGCTTCCACGAAAGTGCCTTAAAAACAGAGGGGAGGGGAGGGGAGGGGAGGGGGCATTCAGCCAGCACACACACAAAAGCTCTTGGCCTTCCCTGTTGCTTGGACTGTGGGTGTGATGGTGGTGATTCCAGTAACCGTTTGTGATTGTGAGTTTAAAAGTCACACTCTACAACAGCAGAAGAGAAAGCTAGAATGGGACCTGGACAACATTGTGGAAATGGTAGGCTGCCCTGAATTTCCAACCTTTGATCTTCCCATTATGTGATAAAAAAATCCCCAGTTTGTTTAGGCCGCTGTTATTTGGGTTTCTGCTCTATGCAGCCAACCCGATTCCTGAATGACACCAAGCATATTAGTGCACATGTCAAGGCTCTTGAGCTTCATGTGCCTGTGGCAGGGAGCATGTTAGAAAATTTTATTGGGCTCTGGAGCCAGAAGGTCACGTGAGATGGACAGGATAGGGCCACTCTTAAGCTTTATGCCAGCAGGCTGGGTGGTGGTGAAGTGTTCTTCCCCTCCTCAGGAGGACACAGACAGCCATAGCGCTAAGATTTCCCATGAAAGAGGAAGCAGGACACCACAAGGAGCAACATTTAAGAGAAGTGGATGTTTAGGTGCTGACTGGTACCAGCCTACCCTACTTCATCTCTTCTGCATATAGGTCTAGGTGAGGTAAAGGGGAGTTAAGTGGTGAAATATATTGAGCTTGAACCAATTTATTTTTTTTTAAATTGTGGTAAAAACGCACAACGTAAAATTTACCATCGTAACCATTTGAACTGATTTCTTTCTTTCTTTTTTTTTTTTTTAAATATATCTTTATTGATTTCAGAGAGAGGAAGGGAGACGGAGAGAGAGATAGAAACATCAATGATGAGAGAGTCATTGATTAAGCCCGCAACCCAGGCATGTGCCCTGACCGGGAATCGAACCCCGATCGCCTGGATCCTAGGCTGATGCTCAACTTCTGAGCCACGCCCGGCCGGGCGAACTGATTTCTTTTTAATGTCCCTGTTTCCATCATGTTTTCTTGCAGCTTCCACCTTAGAGACTGGCCATAGGGCATTGTGACAGGGAAGGGGTGGGAGGGTTGCCATCTTTGGGACTCTATACTGAGATGCTGGTATGGAAACCCAGGCGTTGTGGAAATAGAGGAATTGCTAACAGATCCTCCTTTAGCACTTTAAGGGCCAGGGCCAGGCTTGGTGGATTAGATAACAATTTACCACTCCCCAGGTGGAGAGGGTTTGGTAACAACGAGGAGGAAGGGGAGGGCCGCTGCCTCCAGGTCCAGGGATGGTGCAGGAAGCATGGTAAGAATGGCGGGGGGTGAGGGGGTGTGCTCTGATCTCTTCTACCCAGGCCCAAGTGCTGGTCTGGCTGAGGGGATGCTGAGGGTAGAGCAGCCTCACTGCACCTTTGGGGACTAGAGGAAGTCACCTTGATGTCTGCCCCCGCACCAGCCTGTGGGTGGCCATGTCAGAGTCAATGTGGCGGCACAGTGGGGTTAGGCAGAGCGGGCCCGGGGTCAGCCGTCTCCAGCTGCCCTGTGGATGGGCTCCAGAAATGTTCTTGTGAGCCCAAGGGAGACGGGAAATTAACTGAGAGCGTGACTGGGAAGTTCACCAGAAGGGCTGTGGCAAGAGGGTTCCAGTGCCCCACAGCTGAGGGCCACAGGGCAGACCACCTGTGCTGGGCATCAGGTGAGAGGCACAATCAGACCTTAGGGAACCACGGGTAAGGTGAGGACTCTGCCCAAGACAAAGAAAGCCGGGCAGAACTCTCTAGCCATGGACTTCAGGCAAGTGGGCAAGAGACATGTCCGGCAGATCTGGAGGAGAACAAGGCTCTGTGTTAGTCAGCTTCTGCCAGGCGAGGCCACAATAACAAAAGGCCCCACATATCTCCCTCTGAAAACAGCAGCTGTTTCTCATTCATGTTCCGTGTTGGTGGCTGTGGTCAGCTGGGCTCTGCCCCACCGGTCTGCTCACTGTGGGACCCTGACTGAAGGCGCAGCCCCAGTGTAGGCCATGCCCTTCTCAGGGCAGGGAAACAGCGAGAGCTGGCGAAGCCGACATTGGCTCTCAACGCATCTGCTCTCACATGCCACTGGCCACACCAAGTCACACAGAGGCCACATCAGTGGGGTGGGGAAGGATACTCCTGCCACAGACGGCACTGCAAGGCGTCCGCTCGGAGCAGGACGGGGAGAGACGGGTTGTGGGTAAGAATAGAATCTACCACAGGACTGTGCCGCTTCTCCTCCAACATGAGCTCATATCAGTGGTCCCCTTCCCTCCCCTTGAGGGACATCTTGGAACAGAGTGGTAGGAGCCTGAAGGACTGAGGATTTACCTGCAGAGGCTGAGTCCCCGAAAGGACAGGTGGGTCAGTGACTCAGGTTCTGTTGTCAAAGCTGGACTAGATGTGGGACTAATGGCTGGTAAAGACCAGCTCATCAGAACAGGAGAGAAGCTGGTGTGTCTTCTGGTCACCTGCGCGTGAGTGACTTCGGCTCCCTGCTATAGCAGTGCAGCCCCAGAGAACTGCCCTGGGGCTCACTGTCCCTCCCTCCCCGCCCCCGGGAGTGCAAACACAGCCATTCACAGACTACTCTTGGTGCAGGAGGTGTTTTCCCCAAGCTAATAGGATCAACCTGTTCTTTACCCCAAACCTGTTTTTAAAAGGACTTTCCTGGTGTGTTTTTTTTCTTTCCTTAATTGCAGAATATTTTTATAACATACTTTGAACAGAATAAACAGAACCTGGCGAAACAGTCATTAAAGAGTTATAAAACGCTTTCCTCACATTTGCCCTCTTTTCTTTCTTCCTTTCAGATGGGCCGGGCTTAGTTGGGGCTGGGTGGGTGAACCTAAGTGAATGAGCTGCGAATTAGTGAGGGGACATCTGACAAGGTGCCCAGAGTCCACCCGACATCTAAAGGTGCTGGGACACCCCTCCCCACCCATCCCTTCAGGCAAATTCTTGCTCAGCCACATTTCATTAATTTATAGGCTTCAGAGCACTCAGTTCTCAGGTCCTGGGGCCATGGGCTGAGCTGATTTTACAACAGGTGCAGGTGGCCTCTCTTCCCATCACATCAGCCCCACCTCGTCACCCTCACCCCCCTTTCAAGGTGCCTAAGTATTGCACCATTAGAACCCCATGCCTTTGGGCCTCACATTGGTACTGGAAAGGTCCCTCATTAGGCCCTGAGGACCTTGGCATAACGAGCCCCTTGTGACAAGAGTCAGGGCTGCAAGAAGGTATTGGGGGCTTTGGAGAAGCAGGAGAGGTTCTTGGACGTGGGACAAAGAGGGGATGAGAGAGTGACCCAGGTGGGAGACCAACTCTGACAACTGCTGCTTTGGTCTCTCTCTGGCCTCAACCACCCCCTAGAGTTGCAGCAGAAAAGAGAGCAGCCAAGAACGGGCACACGGATGAATCAGTCTGGCTTGTGTCCCTGGGTGGGAGGGTGACAGGAACGGGAGCACCTGGGGGACAAGCTGAGTCTCCTTCCTCCCACCTGGGTCCCTGTGGAAGGCAGGAGTCTGAGTGGTCCCACACTGCCCTGCCCCCATAAGGTGTCTCTGTTGGGGTTGGGTAGTCAGGGAGGAGGGCCCTGGTCTGAGGCCTGGGCATCTCTGGGGGTGTGAGGGGGTGGGGTGTTGAGAAGGAGCTCTTCCCTGTTCTCAGGTGGCCTCACACTCAGACCCTCAGGGTGCAGAACTGAAAGGAAAGCGCCTGAGGCCTGGACACACCACTTCGACCATCTCCTGCGTGATGTCCTACGAGGTTTTATCAAGGTGAGCACTGGACACTCTGCTGGAACTTTCCCCTGAGCCCTGGGTGGCCGACAAAATCATTTACTCTGAGGAATCATGACTGATAATGGTTGGAGGTGTATCCTTGCTCAGAAGCCTCTGCCCTGTAATAAAGAGAAAAGACCCACTAGGAGCTGGATGATCAGTGGAAGGGGGAAGAGAGAGAGAGAGAGCTGGAGGCAGGAGCCTTTCTGCTCACGCCCATCACAAAGGCACTAGTCAGCCCCCGTATCCGTAGAATATGCTGGGACTTGCAAAGCTATTTTCCACATGGTAGGTGATTTAATCCCCCTGTCAACTGATAGAGGGAGGCAGGGGAAGGGCTATTATCACCCCTGGCAAACGAAGAAACCGAGGCCCAGAGAGATCAAGGATGTGCCCAAGGCCACACAGCAAGGTGGTGGCAGGGCTGGGACAGGGAGTCGACCCTTTTCACTCTAAGCCAGGTCTTTTCCGTGATGCTGGACACAGAGACACGACCTGGGCACAGGAGAGAGGACAAGGCAAAGCCAAGAGGGGCGCTGGAGCTGGTGGAGAAGGTGGGAGACTTGGAATAAGAGGACCTGCCTTAGGGTCCAAACTTCGCCCCTTTCTCAGAGCCTCAGTTTCCTCACCAGTAAAGTGGGGACAGCACGCCTTTCCGCTCACTTAACAGGGTCATTGTGAGGCTCAGAACTGAGATAATGTGATTGAAGAATAGTTGCAAACTGCGCAGGCTGCCCACACTCGATTCCAGGAAGGAGGGCTGGATTCTTCCCACTATTCACACCCTTCCTTTGGGGGAGGCGGCAGGCTCAGAAATAGCCTTCACTCTGTCTTCCCCTTTCCCCTGGGATCGGGCTGAGTGTTTTCTTCTTGAAAAACAAAAAATCAAAGCAGTTGCAGAGAAACCAAAAGCTCATTTCTGCTTCCCCTCGGCTGCCCTCTGCTCCCTGGGGCCAAGAGGAGAGAATGTAGCCCCAGGCCTGGATTCGGCTGGGGCCTTCCAGAGTCCTCCCCGCCCATCAGGGGCCACCAGGAGAGACCTGGACAGCGTTTGTCACCTGTCCAGAGGCCAGCATTGGTACCACTCTGAGGTGTGGGACCCTGGGCTTCCTCGAGAGATGGAGCAGGGAGGAGAGGGGACGAGCTCTTTCAGGCCAGGCTGTCACTGCCTGGGAGCACCAGAAAACCACTTGGATACACCTGAGAAACTCATCTGTCCTCTTACCCAGAAATAATTGTTCATCTCGACTGATACCTTTCTGGCCATTTGCAAAGTGAAGTTCAGAATCCTGTGAGTCTGTTTTTTCCCTTCTAATGATCAGCAGATGAGTTTCCAGGGTGTGTTTATCTTTGTCTAGAAAGAGAGAGAGACCAGTTTCAGAGGGGAAACAAGACCCGCAGCACACGTGTTGTGTGGCACAGCCGGGAGCGGGCCCGGTTCTGGTCCTCTGCCCCCAGCTGGTGGCAGCAGGCCCATCTTCCCACGCCAGACCCAGGGTCTTCACCTGAGACGGTAGGAGAGCCCACCGACTCATCTGTGTCTCCTCAAATGTGTCTGAGGGCGTCTTCACTCAGAACTAGGTAATGGCAGCAAACGGGATTTGCGAAGGAGAGCCTAACCTGTAGTCCAGGTGAACTGTATTTTGTTTTCTTAAACAGGCACAGTCCTATCCGCAGCAGCCTCAGACAATATAAGTCATGTGTCTGGTGTTAATTACCATTTCCTCTTCACCAGCGGGGGAGGAAGGAATGTTCCGTTCGTGCTCTAGCCCAGGTTTCTGACAGTGTCCAAGTTCTGCCATTTCTCCTGACCGCCCCCTTGTTCCAATCACTTGGAGCCCCACGTGGTCCATGCCAGCCGCCCCCTTTCATCTTGCAGCGTAGGAATCCTTCGTTTCCCTAATTTCCCCAGGTTAGGGTTAGAGTACTGGGTTCAGCAGGCATGTTTTCATAGCTCTCTTTCTTTGCTGTTTCCTGGACCACAGCTTGTCTGGAGACTAGACGCACAGTGGGCGGGGCTCTTGGCCTGCACATTCTGCTGAACCAGCCGGCTGTGCCAAGGGCCTTCTTTCTGCCACCGCTGTGGTAGGTGCTGTTATATGGGCAGCCTTGGATTTTGATATGAAAGGCACAACTTCTGAATGTTACATCCAAGGGTTTTCCTCTGTTTTATAATAACAACATTTTCTAAACTAATTGCTGAACGGCTGTTTACCACCAGCTATCTGTGCACACCCACGCGTGTCGCTGTAACGCACTCGCCCGAAGGCCAGGTATGAGGTGACCTGCAGGCCACAGACTTCCGCTAGTGTGCTGTAGGGCTGGGTAGGGGTTACCAGAAAGGATGCGGGAAGGCTCATCATGTACTTAGGGGTTTTAGTGAGAGGCTTGGGAATCCGTTTGGGGTATCGGGAAGAGTCTGGCAAACCCATCACTGCCTGATAGGCGAGGGGCAAGAACCCACTGAGGCAGAACCCAGGGTTCATTCCATTCAGTTCATTAGATGAGCATTTACTGAGCACTTGCTGCAAACCAGACACTCTTCTAAGTGCTGCTTATGCAACAATGAACAAGACGGGCAAGTGCCACTGCTCTCATGCAGCTGGATTTCCAGGCTGCGTGTGGCTCCATTCACTGGCTTTGGCTTCAGGCGTCGAGGTCCTAACCTCAGCTTTAGGGTTGGTTGTATGGGGTCCCCCCCCTGGCGCGTCCCACCCCTTCTACACACTCTGGAGTCATTATCCTGCTCTTTACGGATCAGACCCACGGCTCCCCTTGGGAAAAACCCCAAGTTCTGGTGGGCACCCCCTAAGAGCGCCCTCTGGGAGAGGCCTCTGGGTCTGAGGTCACAGGGGCATCCCTGCCTACCCACCTCTCAGGTTTCTTCCCATTCCTCTCCGGGAAGCTGACTGGAGGAGGAGGCGGGTCATGATTACAAAGGGCCTGGAGGGGGCTTCTGGGACACTGCTCCGTTTATTTATCCGCTGAGTGCTTGTCATGTGCCACAGCCCCTTTGTGAAATTAATTAAACTTACATTTAAAAAATTTTTAAAGAGAATGAATGGAGATAGCAAGTATAGATAACTCTTTCCAGAAAGTTTGCTCTGAGGGAAAAATGAGAGGGGAGTGGTCAAGAGTGTTATTTTTCCTTTTCAAAATTAAAAAAGAAAATTAGGACATGTTTGGATGTTGATGAGAATTTCCAATAAAGCAGGGAGAACTGGTGATGCTTGAGGGAGAGGCAAGAACCGCTGGAGCGACACCCAGGAGTAGTGAAGGAGTGAGATGTACAGGAACGAAGGGCAGGCCTCGGGCATCCACCCAGGTGAGCAGACGGCATGGGGGGGCACTGACAGGCACCTTTTTCCTGTTGCTCGGCCTCCTGTTCGGGTGCCTGCTCCCACACTCTCTCATTCCTAATGTAGTTCATGGATTAAGTCAATTCTGTTTCCTGAAAGGTAGACAGGAACTTGAAGGCAGGCGCTGGTAGCCAGGCCTGTGCCCTCTTGGGGAGGCGCTGGAGCCGCTTGTGGCTGGCAGGAGGCGGAGGTCCCAGCCTGAAATAGGCCTTGTGGGGGGTTTCCTGTGGATTTCTGCCATCGGATGATGCTCCTGTTCTGATTGGCTGGTTGTGGGTAAATCGGGGGCGGTCACCCAGCACTGGCTCCCTGCTCCTCTGCCCCATCCCTGACCCACCTTGGGGGGCAGGGACCGCTGGCCACTCACCACTCTCCTAGGACCCCGGGCTCTCTCTGTGAGCAGGGGAGGGAAGCTTGGCTTCAGGAAGGGTAGGAAACCAGCTTTAAAAAGCACATTCCTTGGCAGGTTAAAAAACATTTTTTTTTTTTTTTTTAAGTGTAAAGACTTAACCTTTGCTAGGAAATGGTTGTGGTATTTTCTTTAAATGAAAAGAGACCATTGTGAGTGGAACTCTGGAAAATACACAACATCCTGGTGCTGTTCTCCAGGGCGGGCTCAGGCCTTTCCTCCACACGGTCTCTCCTTGAAGAGTTGAAGGGACGGCACAGGGGACTGGTCCCCAGAAAGGCCACTGAAATGCTGAGCCCCTCCCAGGAGGGGACCTCCGGCAGAAGGAGCTTCCTGTTCCCCGCAGGGGCCTCCAGTCAGGACCAGCTCTGTAATTTGTGGTGCCCAGTGTAAAATGAAAATGCAGAGCCCCTGGTTCAAAAACGATTAAGACTTTCAAGATGGTGAGAGCAGAGCATTAAACCAAGTGTGGGTCCTTCTGAGCACAGACCCTTCTCAGTGAGGGACCCTGTGTGGCCACACTGGTCACAGGCCTGGCCTCCACTCGATTCTAGCAGATCTTTCTCATTCTGCAGGCCAATGGGAGTTTTTGAAACCTCTCCCTTAGGTGGTACCTCCAGGGCTGGACATGGACCCCCGATGGCAGCACTCGGCTTCCTTCTGGGGTCTCACCCCCAGGCCCGGCTCCCACATACCACATCTGGCAACAATTTCCCAACCTGGCTCTTTGCTCGCATTTCTTTCCTGTCACATTTCAGAGACCGTGCTCCTCGGTCATGAAAACATTCTGGGTTTAATCTGGGCTTGCTTGTAACCCGGGGTCTGGGTAATCAGGGAACACGGAACAGCTGCGTGGAGTGCGAGGCTCCTTGACGCTCCGTGAGCTGTTTACAAGCCCCCTTATAGGGCCTACTGTAAATAGGAAAGTACAAACACATGCCGACTTCGCAGCAAATTAAAACCATCCACTGCTTTCCCTGAATCCTAACACATAGAGGTTCTGTTTAGGCAGCATTTATTACCTTGCATGCTACTGGCAGACTTGAGTAGTTCTCTGCTCAGCCAGGCCTACGCACGTGTGCCCTCCAAGGTCCAGGAGGCCCACCATGTTCCCAAGGTCAGCCTGACCTCACAAGCCCAGACTCTCTGCCCACCTGTGCTGCCCAATGTGGGGGCCACTAGCCACTTGTGGGTGTTGAGCACTTGAACTGTGGGCAGCCCAAAATGAGATGTGTTGTTCATGTAGAATACACACCAGGTTAGAACAAAAACAACATCAAAGAAGGTAAGATATCTCATTAAGCCCGGCCAGGCATGGCTCAGTGGTTGAGCGTCGACCTAGGATCCAGGAGATTGTGGTTGGATTCCCGGTCAGGGCACATGCCCGGGTGGCGGGCTCGATCCCCAGTCAGGGGCGTGCAAGAGGCAGCCGATCAATGACTCTCTCATCATTGATGTTTCTCTCTCTCTCTCTCCCTCTCCCTTCCACTCTCTGAAATCAATAAAGATACATTTTTTTAAAAAGATATCTCATTAATACTTTTTTTTACATTGATGACATGTTAAAATGAGAATATAGTTGCGTGGTCCATGATGACGTTTTGGTCAGTGATGGACCGCATGTACAACAGTGGTCCTGTAAGGTTATAACGGAACTGAAAAATTCCCATCACCTAGTGACGGTGTAGCCGTTGTAACACTGCCGTGCAATGCATTCGTCACATGTTTGTGGTGAGGCTGGTGGACAGTGTTGATAAGGTCTGCAGTAGTGCAGTGTCCTAGGCCTTCACATGCACTTACCACTTGCTCACTGGCTCACCCAGAGCAACGTCCTGTCCTGCAAACTCATCCATTGTAAGTGTCCTATGAAGGTGTGCCAGTATTTATCTTCTATACTATATTTTTACTGTACCTTCTTTATGTTTGTATACACAAATACATACCATTGTGTTACAACTGCCTAAAGTACACAGTACAGTAACATGCTGTACAGGCTTGTAGCCCAGGAGCATTGTTTGGCCGTTGGTGATCTATCTGCCTCATGTTTCCATCCAACACACATTTATTAAACACCTACAGTTGCGAGGCAATGTAGCATAGTGATGTCAGAGTGCAGGCTCCAGAGTCTATGTGACCTGGACCCTAGGCTTGGCTTTATCACTTATGGGCTATGTGGCCTTGAATGAGTGACTTCCTACTTCATACCTTGGTCTCCCTATGTGTAAAATTGGAATTCTAACACCCAAGAGCAGAATCAGGATGGTGATGTCTACCTCCCACGCTTGTTGTGAGGATGGTGGGATGAGGCACAGAAAGCCCTTAGCACAGAGGTGTTTGCTCTGCCTTGAGCCTGCTGTAGACAGCCCTGGGCCTGATCTGGCCCCTGGACTTTCAGCAGACTCTGAAGAAGGAAAGGGCAGGACTGAGGGCACTAAGTAAGTGTGGGAACCATGATCCTGGGAGGCTCCAAGGCAGAGTGGAGAGACCCTGTACCACCTAGGACAAAATGCCAAAGGTTAGAATCTGGAAAGGTGTCCAGTCAGGATGCCAACCTGGAGGGTTTGACATAGGTGTGACCAGATTGATGATGAGGCCAGAAGACAAGCGAGGAATGGACAATTTTGGTCTCAGTTGTTTGAACTCAAAGTATCCCTTTGACTGGGGCCAAATCGATAGGCAAGGCTGAGGGAATGGGACCAGATCACATTCCAAGTTCTAAACTGGGCGTAGGTAGGCAGATCTGGGCTGCTGAACCCATTTTTTTCCCTTGCAGTATTGTTTCTATAAGGCAACTGAATTAGGGTAACGTTTGTAAGTGAAACAAATAAACCCCAAAATGTCAGTGGCTGAACACAATAAACTGTAGTTCTCACAGCAGTAGGTGGGTGTTCCTGGCCAGCAGGAGGCCTTCCATGTGGTGACCCAGGGATCCAGGCTTCTTGCTTCTTGCATCTAGTGCCCTCTCTTATGGCCTCAGAGTTCTCTGCCTCCAGGGCACAGACACAGAAGAGTGGGTGGAGAAGTCACAATCGCCTTGGCCTCGATGTGACAGTTATTACTCTCACGTGCATTCCAGCCACGGGAACAAGTCATATAGCCTCTCCTAGAAACAAGAGTGGCTGGGAAATGACAACTCTACATGATGGAAGGGAGAACCCTAGTTTCTGGTGGCCGTCCTCTGCCCAATCCCACTCTAGGGAGAGCGGACCCAGCTACCTGGCCTCCTTTCTCCCTCCCAGGCTCCAGACCCATCCCTAAGCCACCTGCCAGTCACCATAGCCGGGTCCAGTTCTGACAGGGCTCCTGAAAAGTAATGGAGGGGAAAACCATGGACACTCCCTAGGGAATGACACATTCAAAGACCATAGGCTTATGCTTCAGGCAGCCCAGGATGCTTCCAAAGGCCTCCTCCTTCTCAGCGGCCCCCAAACCACACGGAGGCTCTGGCTTTTAAAGGCACAGAGCTCAGTGAGCCAAGCCAGGCCTGAAGTTTGGGTCTGAGAATGATGTAGTCGGATGACCTTAGGACCAGCACAGGCTTCCTGGAACTGCTCCTGTTCTGGCCAAAGGCAGCTGCTAGGAGGGGTTTCAGAGGGATCTCTTGGGATCTTCTGGGCTACTCTCCCATGGGGCCCAGGTTACTGTTCTGGCAAGTTCCCACCAGTTGGGACTGGGTGGGATTGAGGGCACAGCATGATTTATTATCTGACTCCAACCTTGCACCTCCAACCGGGACTTCTGACACCCCCGCTGCCTGTTGGGGAGAACGTGAAATTAGCAAGGCACGCTAGGCCTCAAGTTGCTCATGATCTTTTGGACGAGACGATCAAATGTTTATACTTCTGTTTGATGTAGAGTATGTACTGGGCCCTCAAAGAGGGGTAAGGGGTGAAGGCCAGAGTGGCTCACATGAGCAAAGTCAGTCCTTCCCTTTGGGGCAATCAGGGAAGGCTTCCTGGAGGCTGAGGCCTAGAGACTGAGACTTGAAGGATGGAGGGAGGAAATCCTTTGCGAGTCCCAACAGTGTTCCCATGTGTGGTGCTTTATCATTTCCAAAGCCAGCCGGGCAGGCAAGCAGAGAAGGAGGCAGGACAATCACCTTCCTTTGACAGGGGAAGAAGCAGAGACCCAGAGATGTCAGGCTCCTAGCCCACGGTGGCACAGGAGTTTGTGAGTGAAAATGAAGATGTCGGCCTACCAGCTCTGTGTTCTTTGAATAACCTCGGTAAGTATGTCTCTCCTTCAAGGCTGGTCAGGGCTAGGTCCCCAGGTGGGGCTGGGAAACTCGCATCCAGGGAGCAGGTTCCCTGGGGGCTTCTTGGGGCTGGGTGCTCAGCCTCCCCTACAGAACATGTGTTTCCTGTTTTCCTTCCCCCTCTGGCTTAGGGCAGAGAACAGGGTTTTCCTGAGCGGAAGAGCCTCAAAGACCTGGCTCACTACCAGCTAGTTCTGGCAAATCCGTCGGCTCACAGCTCTTATTATTCAGGATAATGAACCCCTCACCCACCGATTTAAGGATCTTTGTGGCTATTATCTCCCCTCACTTTCCCCAAACTCCCTTGACCTGGAGTTTGAACCCAGGGCCCATCTCCCACCTTGGTGTTCAGTGAAGACCCTGTGCTTATCAGCCAAGCTCTTTGGCAAAACCTGGGGATTTGTGCTGCCCTGGACCCTAGGAGCTAGGGCTGCAGGATAGGTCCCTGTGCCCCAGGGCCTGGGGAAGGAAAGCCAGGACTTTGGCCAACCCTGCAGCCATGGGAGGTTCTGAGCCCTTACACCTCCCCCTACTGTCTCCCAGTTGTCCTGGGGTGAAGGCTGGGGCCAGTGGTGACATCACCCCGCTCTCCAGCCTGCATCATGTGAGGCTGGCATGATCTGAGGCTCAGTGCATAACTCTGCTCTAAACCACAGAGTCAGCATCTTGTCCCGCTGCCTGGTCCAGGGCCCCTGCTTCTTGGGTGGAAGGGATGTGTGGAATGAAAGAAGAGGAAAGGCAGGAGAGTGTTCCAGGTCTGCAGAGCCTTGGACCCTGGTGCTGGCCTGAGCATTAAGTGAGAAAAGCAGGATTTCATTGAAATAGAGTACAGAATGGTGGGGGAGATGGGCGGTGTAGGTCAAAAGGTACAAACTTACAGTTATGAAAAGAATAAGTTCAGTGGATCTAATGTATAGCCTGGGGACTACCATTAAAAATATGGTTTGTACACTTGAAGTTGCTGAGAATAGATCTTAACCACTCTCACCACACACCCAGAAGAGTTAACCATGTTAACCATGTGAGGTGATAGATGTGTTAATTATCTTGATCTTGGTAATAATTCCACAATGCATATGTAGATCAAGTCATTGTGTAGTTTAAACATACACAATTATATCTCAATAAAGTGTGAAAAAAAGAAAGGTGACAGCCAGCACTCCCTGCTGTGACTCCCACTCTGTGAGTGGGGAATAGAAGGGGAGGACCTTCTCCATGTCTCACCTGTCCCACCCAGTCCCACAAGGAAGGGGCCTGCCTTGCTCAGCCCCTGGAGACATTGGACCTGCGTTTGGCAATGGTGTGTGTGTGTGTGTGTGTGTGTGTCTGTGTTCTGTCAGGCAAGGTGTGGGGCACAAAAGGGCTTTGGGGGGCAGAGATGTGTCTGAGTATGTAAGTGTGCGTGCTCCTGTGTGAGCCAGGGCCTGGCACTTGTGAAAGGTAAGACTCAGGCTCTACGTTGGCTGCAGCCCAAGGATAGGCCTGGGGCTTGGAGGGGAGACAACTGCCTCTGATGACCGGCCTTGGGGCTTTGAAGTCCTCCTTCCTCGTCAGGGCTCCAGGCACAAGCAGCTCTGGTTAATAGGTACAGGTTTATCTGGGGCTAATTTAACTTGTTAAGATAATTGTGCCAGAGGCCGCAGCCCTGGGGCCCCCGCCTCAGTAATTACCCTTCTCCTGGCCTCTTTCATCTCCAAGGGCTGTGCGCCTTTGCAGAGCCTTTTTGGGTCCTTCCAAGGCCTCGGGAGGAGCCCTGGCAATGCTTTCACATGGTCTCATGTTTTTGTTAAACTTGCAAAAGTAGCATTTCAACCACAATCATTGAAGGCGGCTGTTTCTTTTCACCCCGACTTCCCCTTCGTCACATTTCCCCGTCAGGTGGTATTGGAATAACTGGGCATTTTAGGGATCCAGCTTAGGGAACTTGAGTTGGGGATTCACTTGGTGTGGGCAGATGGGCTATGTTTATGTGGGATGCAGTATACCTATGTAACATTTCACGAGTGTGGCTCTCGGTCACTCCGTATGTCCTTACAGTGACTGGGGAGGCCTGGTTTCCAGGAATTCTCCTGCTACTCACCTGCTCTGAGGTGGTGTCCTGTGGCTCTCAGGACAGGAAGCACGTGGGACGTGGTAACAAATCAAGATTTGAAATGTACAGAGCCAGGAGCTAGTCTGTGGAATCTTCTTCTAATCTTACAGCTCATATATGAAACTTGTTAAGGATTTACCCCCAAGTGGCCACGGTCCTAAAAACTCACATGACGGAAGTTGAGAAGCTGAAATAAACTTTTCTCAACTCTGAGTAACAACGTGCCTATTTTGATCAACCATGTTGTAGGAAAGGCCATTCTGTCCTCTCTGTAGAAAATGATATTATGAAATCATTGGCATATGATGAGGCAAAGGGAACACACAGCCAAAAACGTAGACTACTATAAAGGTGTGTCGGCAAGTTAATTTATTAAAGCAGAATTTTTCTGGGTTTTGGGCATTTGTCAGTTTTAAAAAACGAATGTGTTGATGTGACTTCTGCCGGGTCCTTCTCTCACCTCTAAGTCGTGAGCCCCAGGAAGCCCCTTTGCAGACTTGTGGATGGTGTGTGAGTGTGTGTCCCTGTCTATGGGTGTGTCCTTCCTAGGGATGGTTGTGCCACGGAGGCCAACTGGAAGGCTGCAGGGGGTGGGGTGATGATAGTGATGGAGGAAGGAGGAGATGAGGTGGTGAGGATGATGAGAGGACTCGGAATTCTCATAAACTCTGAACCCAGACGCTGGAAACCAGGAAGAACCGTGAGGCCCTGGGGAGGCCGGCATCAGCCATCTGGCTGGGGTGAGTGAGCCCGGACACGCCTGACTAGTTCACGTGTAGAGCCGGTAAGGACCTAGAGTCCACCTAAAATGTTGAGTGAGTCTCCACTGGGCATCTTGGGCATCACCCCCCCCATGCCAAGTTAATGTGTGTGTGTGAATGTGAGGGACGGTGCGAGGGAGGAGGGCAGGGCTCTGAGCCCCCACCCACCTGGTTCAGGGACCTGCTCTTGTTGGTTTTCTACATTCAGGTCCTCAATAAAGGGACCTGGTTGTAGAAAAGATTTGGAAGCCACCTATTTAAAACAAGTCGTTGCAGAGCCAGCTTTTGTTAGTCTCTGTGTGTTTTTTTAAAGTATCACACTTCAAGTGCTTTTTAGTGTAATACTATTAGTTCATATTTTGAAAAATCTAAAACCGGAGTAATTTGTCTTGAAAGCACCCAGAGAGGCATATGCTACATTAAAATTCCAAACAGAACAAAGGAACACTCATTTAGAAAGCTTTTTTTTTCCAGGGAGGGGCGGGGGGGGGTGCGGGGGCAGGTGGAGGTCCATTTCCATAATTCTCAAGAGGAGAAAGGAGATGCCAATCAACACAGCAAAGCTTCTTCCAAAGCTCCAGGTCTACTTCAGACACACCAGAGCATCGAAATAGATGCAGCCTCACCTACACTGAGGAGAGTAAAGAAGTCTTCATTGGACAAAACCAAAAATGAGTGCTTACTATCCATAAAAAGGGCTCAGTCTCTGCTCAATTCTGCCAGGAAAGTATTTAAAACATTTTCTCAGATGTATTAAACATTTCTTCCCATGATGATAGTAGCAAAAGAACATATTTGGTGTTTAAAACACATGCTGTTCCCCTGAATGATACAGAGGTGGAAAGAGCTTTTATAGCAATGGGGAAAATTTGCATACAAAATGAGCTCTACAATGACACCTTTAATTTTTTTTATTGTACTAAGAAAGATCAAATAATATTTATTTTTCACAATTCATTACAGTTTCTTATTATCTTTTGAATAATTCATATGAATAATTATTTGAATGATTTATTTAAAAATAGTCTCCTAGGGATTTGTTCTGATATGATATTAAATTTAATGTTTATAGTTCTGAAAATGAATGTTTTACTTAAAGTTTTATCTGTTCATTAATTTTTGAAATGAAAATAAATCTAACATTTAGTTTCACTGATATAAAAATTTATTAGTAGTTTTGAACACTTAAAATACATATATTAACTCTGTGTTTGGGGGTTATACAGAAACTAAGCACAGTCTGTATGCAATCTCTACGTGGAAAAGAGCCTCTCTTTAGGACAAAGCTACTATACAGAGAAGTTAAGGGGACTTACCCAAAGGTCACATGGCTATTTAATGAGTCGCAGAAGATGAATGATATATGAATCCAGTTCTTCCTAGCTAAGTCTACAGCATCTGTTCCCTCCCCTCACTGCCTCTGACCCCTCTGACCATTCCACCAGCTCAGTGTCTTCTTGTATCTCCCTGATCACATCCCTGTCCCCAACCCTAATGCAGATCCACAAGGCTGGGTCCCACTGCTCTTAGAGATGATGAAACTGTAGGACCCAGTACCCACTCTTTTTGGCCCATCAGCTCCCAGAGACCCACAGGCTACACCCAAGGGTTGCCAGGGCCCAAGAAGAGGGAGAAACGGGAGTCAAGAACCAGTAAGCCAGAGAGGCAGGGTCCGGCCTTCTGGGAGAAGGCCAGACAGAGAACTGGGTGGTTTCTGCCTGCACATCGTGGTGAGGTGTGCCGTGGTGTCATACACGGTTTGCTAGGCATTGAGTTTCGTGCTGTATTCTCACTACCGAGTGATGTGTTGTAGGGAGTGGGCGCCACTGCTTGCTGCCTAGCCCCTCAGTGGCATCGTGTGTCACATGTGTCATGTGAAGGCCTGGTTAAGAGCACTTTCCCAGAGAGACCCCAGGGTTGGTCCTGGTGACTCTATTGTATCCCATAGCGTTGCTCTGGATCTGATTTGCTCACAAACATCTCTACCCTAAATTCCCAGTTTGTAAGCAGAGGGCCCCATTCCTGGGCAGGTCCAGCTGCTGGCCTTTCTGCTAATTAATGACTACTGATTGGCCCAAGAGGCACACTCATTATGCCCTGTAGAGATCAAAGCCAGGCCAATAATCTGCTAAACGAGATGTCAGATTAGGGCATTCTTCTGAGCTATTAGAAAGATTTTTCTCCCTGGGTAAAGACTTGTCAGGACATATGACCACATCACCCATGGTGAGCCGAGCCAGAGGGCTCTGCAGCCTTTCTGCTCCTCCTACTTTGCAAGTGGCCATTTAGTGGGTCAGCCTTACCCCAGGGGCACAGGCACTATCCCTGGGGAGGTCACAAAATGGGAAGGATCCCCTTAGGAAAGTCATCTTTGGGCAGAGTCACCCCTGCCTCTTTATCCTTAGGGTTGTTGGGTGATTAAGGGAAAGTAGACTCCCTGGATCCCTGTGCTTTCAGCTGTACTATGGGCATACTGTTTCAGTTTACCTTTTAGGGCTGGGGGTCAAGTTTTATGTTCATACTACACCCTCTTAGGAACTAGCCCCAGACTAACACTCATTTCAAACTAAGTGGCCCAACCCAACTTACTCACCCCAGGGTAGGGATGGAGCCCCAGTTTTTTGTGTTAGTGCTAATAACTATTAAGGGATATCACTGATTAAATGCAGAGTGTGTTAGGCACTGTGCTAAGTGACGACACACTGGTTTTATTTACACTGGCTGAAAGTACTGCAAGTTAGGTATTATTAGCGTCCTCTATAATACATGAGGGGAGTGAGGCCAGTAATTTGTCCAAGTCCTCAACTTAATTTAGCAGCAGCTCCAAGGGGTGGATCCTGACCGGCTGAAGCCAATCAGCAGATTGGTTGGTTTAGAGACAGGTACATGACCTAATTTTGGCCAATGAGAAAGCACTAATCACTAATCTTTAAGGGAGGTCCTGAGAAAGGAACTCTTTCTCCCTAAATGGTATGGGGTGAGGATGGGAGGTCTGGAAGTGATGCAGCCCTCTCACCAGAGAAGAGTCTGGAGCTGTTGGAGGGAGGGGTTGCATGAGACCACGTGGGGCCAACATGCTGGGTCTTTGGAACCACAGTTTAAGCTGTTGGAATGAGCTGAGCTAAATGACTGAATACATTGTCTTTATTGCTTTAAACCATTTTGAGTTGGGCTTCCTGGGACTTGCAAATGAAAGACTGACACACAGCCCCTGTCCCAGAGGAACTAGACCTGCCCATGGGTCTAGCCCCCAAAAGGCAGCTCTGGGTGAGCCCACCTGGGAAGCCAGGAGAGCACTGAAAGCATTCATGGCAGTCCACCACTTACTGTGGTCACCGCTCCTCCTGCTGGCCCCTGGCCCCGCTGCAACCTCAGCCAGACTAGCTACGGCCTCTGTACCGGTCAATATTATTAGGTTTGATGGCAAGAAACGGACACCCAAAGTGACAATGGTGTAAACAAGATAGAAGGCCATTTTTTTCGTACATAACATTCTGGAGAGGGGGTCCACGTCTGGTGTGACAACTCGGCTCCACCCCTTTGTATGAACCTTCACTCTTTTTACATTGTTCAGCTTTGTCAGAGATTTGTCTGCTTTAGCAGTCTTTCCAAATAACCAGATTTGTTTGGTTTTGTTGGTGCTGGCTATGGCCATTTTCAATTTCATTAATCTCTGTCCTCATTTTTATTATTTCTTTCCTTCTACTTTATTTGGCTTTACTTTGCTGCTTCTTTCTTCTCTCATTTCTTGAACTGGATGCTTAACTCTTTAAGTTGTAGCCTTTACTTCTTTTATTACATAAGCCATAAATGAAAATGCAATTTTCTAACATCCCTGGGGGCTACATCAAGAAATTTAGAAATGTTATTTTAACTAATGTTAGGTTCTAAATATTTTTTCATTTCCATTACAATTTCTTCTTTAATACTTGACTAACTTAGGAATGTGTTTATAAATTTACAAAATAATGTTTTAAATATTTTTGCTATTAATTTCTAATTTGTGCACAATACACGGTCAGTTGTTATAAATGTTCCAAAGGAAAAATATGAATTATACAATAACTGAGTGAAGGGTTGTATATTTATTCATTAGACTAAGCTTGTTAACTTAAATCATTACTGACAGTGTCTCCTTGATCTCTCAGATGTAGAGTCTTTTCCTTCATGAGGCCTCTTGTGGTTCTCCTGCCCCACTGTGGATTGCCGCTTATTTCTGCCCTGTTGCATTTGTCTTCGTTCTGCCCTTCATCGTTAGTGTGGATGTCGCTTCTCAACTATGAGATTCAGTTTTCCTGGAGGACATGGGACATGGCTTATTCATCAGAGCATCCTTTACAGCAGCGATTTTCAACCTGTGTGCCACAAGAATGATTAAAACACGCACTACCTGACTATTTAGTCAGGGGCACTGACCTCTCTTCCCTCAGATTGTCAAATAAAAAAATGACAACAGCCAACACAGCAATAGCCATCCAGAATGAATGAATCAAAATTCTACCTATTTTTTTGTCAGATTGGCAAAAAATAAATATTTTTTGGTGCGTCACAGAATGTTAGTAATTCGACCGCATGCCATGAGATGAAAAAGGGTTGAAAATCGCGGCTCTATGGACTGAATTGAATTAGCCACAATTTTAATGCCTGCTTTCTAGATCTGGTTCAGGTCCAGCCCAGCAGGGAAACGTCAGCCTTCCCTGCTTCTCCCCTGAGCATTTCATCCAGTATTTTTGAGCACCTAAGCCTGGAGCTGCTCACTTTGAGATGTGTTAGGGCTGGGATCAAGGTTGTTTCATGTGGAAATTTTGACTAAACTCGTTTTCCTGCTGTGAAATGCAAGCTTCCTCCTGAGCTGCCAACTCAGGCTAACGTCCTCGATTGTGGGGAGGGGTCATTTGAGGTTTGGAACAATCTGGACATAGCTGGGAGGAAATTGGCCATTGCTTAGCCAACCCTTTCTTCATGGGAATACAAAAATATAGTGAGAAATGATATTAGGAGAGACCTTTAAACAAGACACATGAAATAACATTTGACTTTGCCTCTTCATATATAAACAAGTCTTTGCCGTGAGCTCACTCCTAGCTAGTCCTTGAAGCAGTTCCCTGAGGACCTCTCCTGGTCACACCTGGCTCCCATTCCCCATCTCCTTGAGAGCAGTGAAACTGCCTTTCTTCAGAAGTAGCGAAGCATGATAATTAACTCTGACCGGCCCCTGGGTTGTCCAGATTCAGCTCACCTGACAGTTTCATGTGGTCACAGTTACACACAGGCCCTTGTGAAGGCACATTCTGTCCAGACAGAAAATAGATAAATGATCTGCCAGTTTAAAATGACAGTGGGTTCAGCGCATACCTCCTTGGGCAGATCCATCTGCCCTGCCCACTCGGTTGACAGTCTTGTCTCACGGACCATGCCCTGTTGGCAGACACGTTCACCTTGGGCACAAATGGAAATGCCTGTCCTTGCCTGGGCCCCTGGATGGAAGTCCCACCTCCACAATCTGTTTAAGACGATTGGGGAAAGGTGGGAGTTGGTGGCCTTGGGGGAAAACATGTAGCTCTCATAAAGACATGGGCTGTTCTCGCCTTGTAATGGAGAGGGGAAAGGAGCCCTTTCTCTTTCTTAAAACCAAAGGATGGGGACACCAAGAGACCCATTCTTAAAAGACCCCTTATCCATGCTTCCTGGTTCAAAAATCATTTGCCCACATTTAAATCTCTCTTTAGAAAGATAAAAAAAATCTTTTGTGGAACTGTGCCCCTGAAACCTGTATAATTTTGTTAACCAGTGTCACCCCAATAAATTAAATAAAAAGGAAAAAACATATATAGTTACAAATTTATAAAAATCTTTTGAAGGTGCTCGCAAATGCTGTTTACATTTTATATTTTGAATGGGAGAAGGAAATTTCTGGCCTGCCCCTGTGTGACCTGAGCGGGAGAGAGGAGGATTCGAGAGAGGTGGCGGAGCAGAGAGAGAGCAGCATCTCTCCCACAATTTGGTAAGGCCAGCGTGCCTGAGTTTCCCAAGGGGTGAGTGGCTGCCGGACGAGGCAGCTGGACTTGAATCCCCTGGCTGTCAATGCCTATTCCCTCCCCTCCCGCCATTCCTCCTATTCCTCCTCTGCCAGCACGCTGCCTGTTGAGCAGAAGCCTTTGGTCCTTGCAGGGCCTTCTGAAGAGCCCAGACAAGCATGTCTGCCGCCACCTAGGGCAGTAAAGGTCGTTGGGCTAAACCAAACAATTAGCAGGGCAACCTGGAAAGGACTTCACCCTAAGTTAAAGATGTTTGCCCTTCTCCTCTCTCTTCTTTGGGATGAGCTGGACTTTGGAAGAGCTAGATGAACACCAGATGGACCCAGGAGGAAGTTGGGGAAAGTGAGTGAAGATCAGATCAGATCCCTTCACCATCTCAAGTGACCAGGGCCACAGCTCTGGTCCCTCTCCTGGGAAAGGGAGAGGAAGAAACAAGCAAACAAGCAGAACTAGGTCTTAATGCACAGAACCAGACTGTCCTAGAAACTCAAGGAAATTGCAAAGTATGGATTCAATCCAGTAATAGTTAAAGGAGCCATTAACCAATGAGAAAAGGAATTTGTTATAGTATAGATAGGAAAGATCAAAGAAATAAAAGCATTTTTGTGTTTATTTCCCACTAAGTCAAGACTCTTTCATAAACCAGTTACACCTGTGAATTCGTTAAGGATCAGCATGCAGTTCTATAGATTCATAAGCCCTAGACTTAATAACGGAGCCACAAAGGTGAAACCTCAATGAGGAATCAAGAACAACTTATGGCTGAGCTTTAAAGATAAACAAAACTTCTAAAGAGAGACTTAACTGTGGGAAAGTGATTCTTGAACCAGAAAATGTGACTACAATGAGACATTTCACAATGGGAACCCAAGCGGGATTGCCATCATTCTAGAAAAAGGCTGCAGGAGGCCATGGTAGGCCTCGTGCTAGCCAAAGTTATGCAGGAGCAGAACTCCTAAGAGTGAAAAGAACACACCATGCAAAGCAAAGCAAAGCAAAGATGATGCTTTGCCTCGGTCTCATTCCCATCTCTTTCCTCATCCAGCCTCACAAATGCGATGCCTACGAAGCTGTGACTCATGTGGTTCAGTCTGGTGTTGGTTCAAAAGAACAGAGTTCAGAAGCCAAACGTTATGTCATTATAACTTCAGTTCTTTCCTTGCATTTCTCAATCATGAAAGGAGGTATTTCCTAGCCCACCCTCCATGTCTCTGCCAGCCTCTGGGGCTCCCCAGGGCACAATTCTTTTTTTTTCTCTCCCCATAACTCCACCTCAAAGATACCCCAGCTCTAGCCCAGTGCCTCTCTGGTCTTCCTCTCCCTTTCCCCTTCTAATTCTGCTTGTCAAAGTTCCAAAGAACCACTTTGCAGGGCAGGGATGTCTTCAAGGGTGGGAAGAAGCAGCAAAGAAGTGGGTCCAAGTTCCCTTAGCAGGAAAGGGGAGGGGACAGGCCTGGAACAATCACTGGTTAATGAGTTTATCCCATCAATAAGTATGTAGGTTCTTTGCAGCCAAATGACCCCGACAAGGACACTGTGACCCATAGTGAGTTATTTAACCTCTCTGAGCTGCAGGTTCGGTTACTGCTCCACAGAGGTAGCTGTGAGGATTGAATGGATGACACATGAGAAACAGTGTCCCCTTGGGAACACGGGAGTGCAGCCACCTACAGCTCAGGAGATAGAGCTCAGAGCCCCCAGGACTACGGGCTTCTCATCAGCCCCTGAATCCAGCTCCCCTGAGGCCAAATCCCTCCACTCTGACTCCCTGCTTTTTCCTCAGGACCTGGCCCAGCTGGCCAGGGGCTTCTCTTACTTTCCTCAGGTGCTGGAAGAAGCAGCCGTTGCATCTGATTTTCTGGCTGGTCTGATTTGATGCTCCTTGACTGTGTGCCTGTGGTGGCCCAGGCCTTGCCGTGAGAGCTGTTGGCGTTCACTTTAGAGGAATAGATTTGGGGCTGGTTGGGAAACACTCCTTGGACACCCAGGCCAAAGGGCTTCCCTGCTCAGCCAATGCCCTCAATCCAAGCGAACGCCCTTCCTAGGCCCAGGGTCTCTGCACTTGCCATTCTCCTGCTGTCTAACTGGGTCAGGCTCCCAGGTCCTCTTATATGGCGGCCGTCCCCTCCTGCCCAAGACAGGGGTCCTGAGGCCAGCAGTCCTCCCTCCCCTGGCACTGCCCTGGGACTGCCTGGATGTGTGGCTTTTGGAATCAAAGGTGGAAATTTGGGGGAAGGAAGGAAGGAAGTCGGTCAGTTACTGTTCTATCTCAGGGCTGAGATGTGAGGATGCCAGATTCGATCCATTAAAGGCGATCACAGTGCCTGACATGTAGAAACGTGTCAATAGGTGGCTACAGATCTGCTGTGTTGGTTTGTTCATTTATGAGAGTCAGAGGAAGAAACTACCTGCCACACTTGCTTCCCTTCGCTGGGTTCATCTCAGGGCCAACACAACACAACCAGCCCGCGAGATGAACAGTCCCCCTCAGTGACTCTGCAGGTACTCTCCCAGATTGTGCGGCTGTTCTGACGAGCTGGCCCGGACTTACCTTTCCACTTACCTTTCCACTGACAAAGCAGGACTAGTGTCAACAGGATGGGGAAGCTGGAGGACTGGGGAGTTAGAAGCTGTTTAACCCACTTAGCGAATCTGCTGCTTAGAAACACAAACAAATAACGAGTGTGCTAATTGCTAATGATAACAAGGTTTGACAGTTTTCAACACTTATCAGTCACATCATTTGAATCTCCCAATAGCCTGTGAGATGAGATAAGTGTTCTTCCTGGATTTACGGATTTATGGATGAGGTGACTAAGAGCCAGAGAGGTTAGGGAACTTGTCCAAGTTTATACAGCTGAGCCCAGTTTCAAACCCAGGGCTGCCTGTCACTGAGTCCTGGGCCAGCTGCCCTTTTTGCCACCTTGTTGGCTCCTTCCAGGTGGCCCTTGGCCAGCCAGAAGCTGGTGGTGGTTCAGCGTTCCACTTTCTCTTGGTGGTGGAGAGGTGACTACTCTCAGCACCCACAGGAGAGGGACCCATCCCAGGTCTCAGAAGGTTCCTCAAGCTGGCCTTAGACAGGCCCGTTTGGCCTGGGGATCACTGCTGGTGAACTGGGGCAGGTGGGGGAATGGGGATAGGGCAGGGCAGGAGCACCGACCTTGGAGTGGAACAGCCTTGGGGGTCCAAACCCAGGCACTTACAAGCCATGAATGACTTCAGGTGGGTCACCATCAGTGCCTGGGAATCATTTCCTTCAACTGGAAGGGAGGGATGCAGGAGAGGGGGCATAATAATTCTAATTTCTAGCACTCACTGTGAGTTTCTTATGCTTGCCCCCAAAATGTTCTTTTGTCTCTGTGGCCACAGAGACTCCTCAAGGCCACCAGGAAGAGGCTGTGAAGGCTGAGGGAGGCCTTATGGCTGATGGCAAGTGAGAGAAATGCTAAGGGTAGTGGGGGTTGGATAGGGAGTCATTTCTCAGCACCTTCCTCAGCTGGAGACCTCTTGCACACCTCTATAGGCCTTTGCAGTTTTCTGAATGCTTTACACACTTAACCTAGGATAGTTGGCACCCAATCACAGAGTTGACAAAGCTGAGGCCCAGAGGAGGGAGAACTGTTGTGAAGTCCTACTCCATGCGTGGCTTGCTTTGGGTGCTCTGGCACCTTGTTTGACTGTTACATAAACCCTATAGGTTGAGTGTTATTTTACCCATTTACTGCTGAGAAGACTAAGGCTCAGAGAGGAGTCACTTGCCTATGGTTGCACAGCTCCCAGATGGTGAAACTGGGATTCGTCTGGAGATAGTTAACCAGTGATGCCTCCTGGTGGGCCACAGAGCCTCCTTGGAGATAAATCCTATGCTCATTCTGCCCACTGTGAGGACCAGACAAGAGTCCTGCTCCAGGCCAGCTTTTTGGACCCCAGTCCAGAGCTCTTTCCTTGGTCCACATTCCTCTTGTTCTGCTCAGAGCCTTCAGAAGACACTAAGTTAGGAGCTGATGGCTGTGCCTTTGCCTTCTTGGGTACATCTCATTTCTACTGGGTTCCCACAGGGTGCTAACTTGGCTTCTGGAAAGACAGGCCAATGAAAAGTCAGTGCCCTGACAGCCACTCCCAGGGCAGCTGCACTCTGTGACCTTCACCAGGCTTTTTCCTGTTTGGAAGATCTGGGTCCGGTTTGCAGAGCCCAAGGTGCTGTCGGGCTAGGTGCTGTCCCATTATTGCACCATGGCTTACACCTGGGCAGGACAGGCTCCTTACCCATCACACCTGCCCCAGGAGGCCAGGTGTTCCTCTGGTCCTGGGACTCCCTGCCCCCGGGGCCCAGGTGTTGCTTCCCTTGATGGTAACGTTCAGTGCTCTTAATTCTGTGGCCTGGGAAGAGGGAGCAGGTGAGGGGGTGAAAGGGTTAACTTCATCTTGGCTGTTATTCTTTTTTGGCATCTGCAAGTCAGCTTAATAGGATCTCAGCTTTCCTGTTGCCTCACCAATGAAACAGAAACCAGACCACAAGGGGGTCTGGAGATGGTTAACCGGTGATGCCTCCTGGTGGGCCGCAGAGCCTTCTTGGAGATATCACTAGGAAATGACTGCTAGGAAGGCCATGCTGGGGTTCCCTGTCAGCAGGGTGAGGGAAGGGCCAGGGAACTGGGGCTCCCCAGAAGGCCTGGCTCCAGGCAGAGGAGAAGGAGGGTGGGTGCAGGGTCCCAGATTCACAAAATCTGGGGGTCTCAGCCCGAGTCTCAGGATTCAGTGCATCAAAAAGCACCAAGCTCGGCACAGAGTATGCCTGGCTCAATAATTGTCAGTCCTGTTGAACTTTTAGTCTTTCTCTCTCCCACTCCTCCAACCCTCAGGGCCCTTGCAAATCCTCTTTCCTCTCTCTGAAGCACCCTTCCGTCTGTTCATGTCTTGGCCAGCTCCTACTTCAGATCTCAGTCTGAATGTCACTTCTTCCAGGAAGCCCTCTGAAATTGGGTTAGGGGTCTCATGGTGTCCTGAATTTTCCCTTTCAGTCTTGTCCCTAGCACTGCCTGCCTCCCCCCAGTCATGCTTCTCTGGCTTCCCCATGGGGCACAGGTTGAGTGTGTGGCTCCTTCGCCTTGAAGCCCTGGCAGTGGCACAGCAGAGGGTCTGCGCCATTCACAACTTGGGAGGAAGAGAGGAATGGGTTGGGAGGGGGGAAAGACAGGTCACCAGCGCTCTGGCCCATTGAGGTGCACTTTGGGAGCCAGGAGAAAGGGGATTTAACCAATCCCAACGTCAGGACTCTCCTGCCAGGCTAGCTTTTCTTTCCACGGTGGTTTTCATTATTTTTCATCCCCAGACTATTTTGGAAGCTGGCTGCCATGGGAACTGAGTCTTTGGAAAGCCCCAGCCTCTTTTGGCCTCTTTTCCCCTCCTGCCCCCACCCCCACCTTCATCTCCATTCTCTCTTAATTGGTTTTTAGTTCCCTGGCTTTCAGGCTGGTCTGTTTATTTTGATTGCAACTCAACAGAACAAATCTTTAATGAAGCAGCTTGTGGGGAGAGCCATTAGCAGCCGCCTGCCTCGAGGGAGTGGGGGAGGCGCCCAGCCAGGGCCACAGCCCCAGCGCCCCAGGAGGAGGTGGTGGCCAGGCACCAAGTGGCAATCGTGTTTCCAGTTGCAGTTTGTGTTTTGGGCCCAGTTTTCTTTCAGGTATAGTCTGGAGATGAGGAAATAGAACTTGTCCTCCCCCAAGCTGTCTGCAGCTTCAGCCAGGAAGACCCCACAGCCCTTTTAAATAATCCAGGGCCTTTGTAGGGAGGGCTCCAGTCCTCCCAGTGACCGTGTGGAGTGCACTCTGAGTAACGACCCTGCAGATGTGGGGAGGAGGGCTCAGAAAGACTGAGAGACCCAAGTCACCTGGACAGAAAACCCTGATCTCTCCTTTTTCCTTGGACTCCCCTTCCCCAGTTTTCCTGGAGTGTCAACCATCCTTGAGCCAAATGGGCAGCCTGTGTTCAGGCTGGCTCTTCCAGGCCCTGGATTTCTAGAGCAAATGCCTCCTTGCTTTGTGCTTTGGTTCCCCCATTTAGAAAATAGAGCCATCTGGGCCTTACACCACACATAGGGCTGCTTCTTAGGCTGCAAGAGATCATGTGTGCCCAAGAGCCTGGCAAACAGAAAAATGTTGTATACATGTGTTGCTATTTTGAGTGCAAATTACAGAACAATCCATATAGTTTCCCTGGCTGTAGCAAACCTGGAGGAAGCCCCTAGGCCCTGTGACTGGCCTCATCTTCAGGGTGACCTCAATAGATGTGGTTCCCCTTTCATATTGACCCCATTCTGCCAGGGCCATTAATTTCAGAAGCAGAGAGCTATGGTATGAGTGTGGGAAGCTGCCTTAGAGATCAAGTTCAGTGGTTTTCAAACTGGCATAAAGAGCTTCAGGGACCTCTGGCTGAGACTCTGGGGAAGGTAGGGGTGGGCTCTGGCCTCCTCCCCATCTCTAACTTCAGTCCAAGGGGCTCTGCTTCTGACTGCTCTATATCATAGGGTTGTGTGGTATTTCTTTTGAAAGAAGGGCTCCCTTTCTATACTGGCCATTGTTGGGTCCCCGACATACATTCACTCAAGATGGTGATCTCACTTTCCTCTTTGGTGATTGGTTGTAAATAGGCACTTCTGGATAACATGGGGTAAAAGGAAGTCTGATAGGGGCTTGTGGGAAAAGTTTCTTGTTCCTAAAAATGAAACGCAAGAAAGATGGATTCTCTTCTTTCTTGGCCGGTGGTGTGCCCGGTATTGTGGTTGCCATCCTGTGACCCTGAAGGAAGCCAGAATAAGGACAGAGCTAATCCATGGAGAATTGCAGAGTGTCTGATAATACTGGTGAGCAGCTGACCATATGGTCCCTGGAGTGGTCCTGTATCTGGACTTTATCAGATCATACATTTTCTCACTGTTTAAGCCAGTTTGAACATGCTAGTTTGTTTTTTATTTTTGATGTTTGTTTCTTTGCTTGCTTTTGCTATTTATAGTTAAATGCAAACTAATTGATATACTTTGAAAACTGTTGACCTAGGTCAGGCCCCACATTTCAAATATGGGGTGATTGTGGCCCAGGGGAGCAGGGAATGACTGGGTCAAAGTCATGCCCTGATTAGCGGCAAAAGTAGGCCCAGAACTCTTGTGTGCTGGCCTAAGACTCTTTCCTTGGATCCCATAGGTAGAGAGCTGGTATCCTGGGGTTGTCCCAGCTAGCATTGTTTCCTGGTCCCTGGAGGATCCAGGTAAGCCAGGGAGGCCCTGCAGGCTGAGAGAGGTGGGACCAAGTGGGCAGCACACACTGAGAGCCTCCTCAGCTGTTCTTGTGTACAGCTTCTGAAAAGCACAAAGCAGATGCATAACCCAGGCCATCTAGGTTGGTACAGTTGTTCAAAGGAGTTGTTAAGAATCAAGACTCCTGCTGTCTTTCTGCTCTGACATTTTTGACTTGTCCTCATGGTCACAAATAGCTGCGCCAGTTCCAGGTATCACATCTGAGTTTCAGGCTGGAAGAAGAGTATAGGGGGGAAAGTTTGAACCTAAGTCCTTTTTATCAAGAAAACAATACCTCTCCAGAAGCCCCACTATAAAACTCTTTATACATCTCATCGACCAGAAATGGGTTACATGGACATCTTTGGCTAGAGATGGGGAAGGCAAGTATTTTTAACAGGGAGTTTTGCTGCCCCAGACAAACTCAGAATTTTGTTAGAAAGGAGAGAAGGAGAAGTGGATATTGGGAGGCAACCAGCGGTCTTCCACAGCAGAATTTGTACAATCTTACTTAGCAGGACAACAGAGCCAGAAATCAAGCCCAGAGGGTATGACCCCTCTCTGAAAGCTCTGAAGCTGGCCAAGCCTCAATTTGCTGCCTTCAGGGTCTCCTCCCTCTTAATCATCTCCCTCAGAGATGCCAAAGTAATCTTCCTACAAGACCTGCTAAGTCACGTCACTTCCTGGCCTAAAATCTCCTTTTGCCCATAGGATGCGGTCCTAATTCTGTGGCCTTGTATTTAAAGGTCCTCCGATCAGGCTATGAACTACCTCTCTGGCCTGATCCATCTCTTATGCTCATCCTCAGCTTGAGTTCTTTCCCATTTGGGCACTGCCTCTTACCTTGTTCTCCTGGGTCTTCCCCTGTCCTCCCTGCCTGATGGATTCCTACCACCTTTAGGGTCACCTCATGCCTAAAGCTGACTCTGATGCTCTTAACCTTCCCTGTGGTTCCCTTGGACATAATAACATGTGCTATTCAGATCAAACATTTTTCCTACACCAACAACCCCAGAATTCAAGCTCCCAAGGGGTAAAAATGGGCCCCATGTTTATATGCCCAAATCTTACACATAGAAGATGCTCAATAAATACTTGCTTTCCTTCCAAATAATTCCTCTTGAGCAACCTCAAGCCAGGAGCTCTGGGAGTGCCCTTAGGTCCTTGATGGATTTTAAAATACGGAGCTGAGAATATGCTCACAGTGACTTAGAAATTTGACAGCATCTGAGTTCGCTTGAACCACAGTGGCCATTTGATAGGCAGGGATCCTATCTGTTTTGTCAACTGCTGTGCCGCCAGCACATGACATGGTACCTGACACTCGTAGTCATTAAACAAATACTTGTTGAAAATGACATAAAAAGGCACTTCTGAATAGCTCACAATCAAATCCAATATTCCTGATTCCTTAGCCTCTCCCAGTACTTGTCCTGCAGCCTGGAAAAAGCTCTCTCATCTCTCAGTCCTAATGGGGGAGCCCCTCAACTCCCTCAGGAGAGGCCACCAAAGGCCTTTCTCTCCCTGCAATTGTCCAGAGTCGGGGTTCCAGGGTTGGCACAACAGTGTGACCAAGAACACAAGTGCCCTCTCATGCTTCTGCTTTCCCATATTCTGCGTTTTGAAGGGTCAGATGCCTGTGACCTAGCAATTAGAGAGGCCAGGGAGTCACACAACTGGTGTGCTCTGGCAAAGAGGTGGGAAGGAATGATTTTGGGGTAGACAGTGTCCAAAGTGGCTATATGAATTTACAACCCCCCATTAATGAGCTGCAGTTGCTCCATATTATTGCCAACACTTGGTATTATCAATGCTTTTAATATGAGCTATTCTATCTGGTGGGTGTGGAATGGTATCTCGTTATGGTTGGGTTTTCATTTGTATTTCCTGCTTGACTGACATTGAGCACACTTTAATGTGATTATTGGCCACTCACATGGCTTTATCTTTTGAGTTTGAGTGAGGAGGGAGAGAAATGGGAAGAGGCTGTCTGAGTATAAAAGTGTGGGAACATTTGAGAGGTGCATCCTGCTGCTTGAAGACCAAGTAGAGGGGAGTCTGGGAATGAGGGCCTCAGCGTTTTTGGGGTCACACCGGCAGGAGAGACAGTGAGATGGGGATACAGGGAGAGAGCTGGCTTTGGCTCGGGCGCTTACTAGCTGCCACATTTGGGGCAAGTGCCTCAGTTTCCACCTGTGCCAAATGGAAAGAAGAATAATGCCAACTTGATAATGTTGTGGTAAGATTTAAGATGAAATGTGGACAGTGTCTGGAACAGGGGTACACAGAGATAAATTGTCTATAGTGCCTGGCTTAATAAGTGACAGCCATCATCACTGCAGAATGACTGGGGAGGGGGAATCAGAACACACCCCCCTCCACTGTGCTGTAACAACAGCAAATACTTGTGACTTGTACAAGACTTCCTTTTCTGCTTAGAACCTTGCCTCTGATACACCTACCCTCACCTTAAGACAATAGCCAGTCTAAGGGGATGTGCTGTTCTGATATCCTGCCCTAAGAACTTCTGAGTCCCACACAGAAAAATAAAATAAAATGCACTCATCTCTCCTAGCAGGATGTTATTTAAGAATTGTCAGTTTAATGTTCTCCCTGCTACACTAAGTCAATAAAAGTCAGTTGTACTTCTATCATAACAGCTTTCTTCAACTGAGCAGGGGCTTTCCACAGTTTAGATGTTATTCATCTGATCTCGCCTTTGTCTGGTACTGTTTTGTCTCGAACTTAATTTGTCTGTAAAGGGAAATATGGTCATGGAATTGTCAACAGTTGAGTACCAATAAGTCCGTGGCCAAAACCGGCCCCAAGGACCAACAAGCCTAAGGTCTTGCTTGGCTGGTGGCCTTTAGATGGTAAACTTTATCTTGGATCACCATCTGAAATGTTATAAGTTCTGTTTTCCCTCTAGCCTGACTCTGTGTTCTGAACAGTTGATTTGGGAGACAAAAATCTCCAAAACCCCCTTTGCTGAGGACTTTAGTTGGAGATAGCCACCCTCTGGTTGGGAGCCCAGGACAGGAGGCAAAGAAGCAGCACGTTTAACTGTTATCAACTTGCATGGGCTCATCTCAGTCCAAGCCTATCCCTTCCCCAGGCTGGAGCCCACTCTGTAGGATTCTCATTGTAACCCAAATTCTTGTGCATATTTTACAAATGGCACAACTCCACCAAGGATAGTCTGGAGTTACAGTGGCCATGTTGGGAACTTTCAGCATGCCCAAATGGCCCATCTTTACTGGTGTCTTAGGCTGGGGATCGATAAACTTTTTCTATAAAAGGCCAGATAGTCAATGTTTTAGGCTCTGTGTACCACACAGTCTCTGTTGCAACATCTCAACTCTGCCGTTGGGGTGCAAAAGCCACGATAGACAGTACATAAACAAATGGGCATGACTGTGTTCCAGCAAAACACAGTCCACAGGCAAGAACTGGCCTTTAGGTTGTAGTTTACTGAATCCTGCACTAATACATACCTCACCTGCCAACAACACAATCTTGGCGAAACAGAAAAGGTTGGGCATGGATGGGAATCAAGACCTCAAGGCCCATTTGAAAACCTCCAAATGAATGTTATACAATTATCCCCTGTGATGGAATATGAATATGTTCTGCTGTTTTTGTTCGTGTTTGGTGTTGGCTTCTTTTGCATGTTTGTTTTCAGATTTGTTGAAGCCTTTCTTTGTTGAATAACATTGAAACAAACCATTCGATTTTGTGTTTCCTGCTAGAGGGGGTCCCAATCTACTGCTTTAGTAATGAGTATCCATACTTTACTGAGAAGATCATTAAAAATGCTCTACAAGACGTTGCTGCTTACTCAAAATTTCCCCGGTCTGTATGATCGCCAATCTTCAGGCAAGGTAGAAAGGATGGATGAAAATTTCAAATTAAACTTAGCTCAGCTTTCAGAAACACTTGAATTTTCCTGGTCCAAAGTCCTGCCTTTGACCTTACTGATAATAAGATCAACTCCTTCGAGAGTATATCACTCTCTCCTCATCAGTTGGTAACCAGCCTACCCAAGCATCTAGGACTATTACCTCTACCCCTAGACTCTACCCTATTGGGAGCAGAGATACCCAAATAGTGCAAGGAGTTCATACAATATGCCATTTTTATTATTAACACCCTCCTGATTCATCCCCTCACAACCTAAACCTTGGTTTTCTAGAAGAGACACCACAGAAAGGCAGCACCTGGACCTTGATGGAAAAAGACTTTACCAGTTATTGCTAACACTTAGCATAGCAGTAAAACTCTAGGGGTTTGATTTTTGGATCCATGCTTCCCAATGAAATAAACACAAATCATCCCAGATAACTGGAAGGCCATCCCAAACAGAAACTTTCCCATGAGGATTCTTAAGAATCCTTCCAAAGCAGAAAATCAGAAGGAGATTCTAACCTGCCTTCATATTACGCAGATGAGAGCATGACGTGGACAGTTGACCCTTCCAAATCTTCAAGACTGTCCAGATGCCTGGAGCCACAAGTTAATGCACCCTGCTTCATCTGGCACTCTTAATTTATTTTTGCCTATTTCTTACTTTGTTATTTTGCAGTAATGGTTTGCTGATAACATAGCTGCTGCTCCATAGCATATGTCTTATTGAGAAAACATTTCTGGTCATTGTCATGTTTTTTATTGCTGTTGTTGTTCCCAAAGGAGATGTCAAGAGATTATCCAACTCTAATCTTGGGCACCTACACCCTCAGCACGGTCTGTGCTCAAGTAGGGTACATTGGAAGTCAAGCCCTAACTTGTTAGAAATGTTTAAGTATTTAAGATCTCAACATCTCTGTGAAACACATCTCACTGAAGCATGCCTCCAGGGACTGACAAAATAAAGCTACAGAGGCTGTTCTAGGAAATTACCCAGAAAAAATATTGGTTCACTTCTTACGTGCACCATCCAAATGGTGATTTCTATAATGACGACTATACCGTTGGGAAAGGATGATAGGGAATGCCTTATTAACCTTGGCTGATGTTATAAGTAATCTTCCATAGCTTTTAAGGTTCATCAACAAATCTACATTCTTTGGCCCAATTGGAAATAAACAATCAAATAACTTTACCTTTTCTACTAGTTAGTCAGGGAGCTATCTGTATGATCGCCAACATTTTGTGTCACACTTGGGTTAATATTACGTACCAGGTGTAACAATCCATTTTGAAACTAAGCAGATGGCCACCTTTCTCTCTAAAGTACACCCACATGAACTCACTGAATGTGGGGTTCCATCAGCCTGCTTTTCATCTTCATGTACAGAGTGGTTGCCAAGTGTAGACTCTCCAGAGTCTTGACTGTGAGTACACAGGTACCATCACATCACAAGATTCAACAACCCATCGCTTGACAAATAGAACAGGGACACCAGAGCAGTCCAGCTCTACACTGTTGTTTCTGAGAAGATAATGTCACCTAGAATCCTGAGTGATGTAGCCGCTGCTTTCGTGGCTCTTTGGCCAGAGAATGGCCGTAAATGGGAAGGGTCTGGAGGGTAAGCAGCAGTACCGCCCCCTATCGTTTATGCAGTTATCATCACCGAGTGTCTGTGACTTCCGTACACTTTGCTCTCCACTCACCATCTCACCTAAATCGACCTTTGCCTTAAGAAAATAATCATTCCCAATACTGTTTCCACTCCTGATATCCACCTTCTTCTAGAACAATACAAACCAGGGCCTCCTTTCTCCTAGTGAGACATCATTTCAGGATTCTCTGTGCAGAGTTCTACCCCACTGCAGAAGACCAGTAAACCTCAGTTTGCTCATAGCATATGTCACTTTTGGGTGAAGAGGCTTTTCATGGGAGTTGCCTTGGATCTGTTTTAATATCTTACTCATTTTAATATCTTACTCAGTATCTGGCCTAGAATCATCTGAAAAAAATTCACATAAGGTATTCTTTGAACAGAAACACATTTGAATTTCCTTTGGAAAAGAGCTATTTGAATCCAGATAGAGACTTAGCATGCATGCCTGAATTAATTAGTTAATGAATTCACATATTTATTCAACACTCATTGGGGGTATGTGTTATGCACTGAACCCTGTGCTAGGAGACAGGAATACAACAGTGTGCAAAACAGATGTGCAGCCTTTGTGTAGCTCACAGAAGGGATCCTTGAAAGCTTGAGCAGTATTTGGCTTCCCTCATTAGTCCAGCCAGCTCTACTCCATCCATGGCCCATGGTTGTGGGGGGGCCCTGAGGATTATCCAGGCAAAATAGTTTCCTTGCTATACAGCTGCTGCAGTAAGTTTGTCCAGAACTCCCTTGATTTCATAGAATGAAAGAGCTACAGGGGACCTTGGATATAGTTATTCAAACTTTATAAATTATATTTATTATATAAATTAGTAAACTGAGGCCTAGGGATATTGAGAGACTTGTTCAGGGTGTGTGTGTATGTGTGTGTGTGTACATGAGATTATGTGTATAAGAGGAGCATAATAAATCATATGTTTTAAATAAAATGAGTCAGAATCAAGGTCATTAAAAAATGGGCTTCCTGAGAGAACCCCAATTGGTTATGAATTCCAGAGACTTATTTTTAAAAATAAGGGAGTACTCTGTTTGAATGAAGCATTAATGTTTCCCCAGTTTTGGACCGTTAGGGTTTTTAAAAAATCACATAAATTGCTCAAAAAATCCACTCTTTACATAAAGCTCATACTCCTGTCACTGTGGTGTTAGAGAAATGGCACCTTATAGTCCAAAGCTGATTTCTGCGGAGGGGAGAGTAAGACCCTTTTGAGAGACATCAGGACTTTTCCTGGACAGTAGGCAGCTGAGACAGAAGGGTCACTCAAAGGGTCACCCCTCTGTCGACCTCTTCTGTGTGGAGTTAGACTCGGTCCTCCCAGACTTGCTGACCCCTGAATGACCCTTTTACATCCAGATCGCCCTGGAAGGGTCAATCCACAAGCCCATCACCAGCAGCTCCATCAGAGCCTGAAATGTCCTGGGCTGGGTGCAGTGAAGCCCTTTGAGACTGTTCCCCTCCTCGCCCATAGAGTGTCTTAGGTCTGGAGTAAGGGTTTGGCAGAGGTGCCCCAGCCTGGGAAGTCAAGAGGGTTTCTTTTCTTTCCCCAGTTAGGAGTGTTGAAGGAAGAGGGAATTCATTTAGAACCAGCCTGGACCAAGATTTGCTTTGTTCTTTTGGGATTATTCTTCTTTGCAAAGTCCCTCTGAAAGGCTTGCTGAAAATGGCATGAGGCTAATGTGAAGGGAATGGAAACATATGAGGGAGGCGAGACCCTAGAGAATCTGGAGCTGGTTCCCAGACCGGAGAGCTGACTGGAGGGGGGATCAACAGAGACAAACTTAATCCCTGTCCTCAGAGAGACCTGCCCACTGGGCTTAGCAAAAGCCTCTGTGCTTTTTCTCTGTTCCTGGAGAATTTAGACAAAACAGCCCTGAGCCCCACGAGGCAGGGGAGCAAAAGGCCCCCCCAAGCTGGATTAGGGCCTTTATGCGTCTGATGAGTTCTGTGTCTGGAGTGACTGAGGGGGGCTGAGAATTGAGAACAGGGCTGTTGAGAGAGGGAGACTTCAGAGTGTCTTCAGAGCCAGGAAGAAATGGGGAGGTCAGCCTGTTAAACCCTTCGCTGTGTGGGGCAAACACTGAGGAACAGAGAGGGAGCAAGCCCTGCCTATGTCACACAGCACCCTTCAGATGCAGAACTTCTAACCCTCTTCCCAGATCCTCAGGCTGAGTGGGAGTTTAGGGTTTGCTGTTCATCCATTCATTCACTCATACACTTTTGAATAGCAGCTTTGTGCCTTGCTCTGTGTGAGATCCTTGGGAGGGTCAGAGGAAACCCACCATATTATCTTTGCGTTCCAACAGCTTAAACTCTAAATACACATGCACACATACCCAGGATTCAAACCCAGGCTTTCTGGTTCCAGACCCTACTCTGAACTGCTTTGCGAGAGAGTGTCTGTGTGCTCTCAAGTGGATGGCATTGTTTGAATAAATATAATGAGAGATCCTCTCAAGAGTACAGGAGTGGAGACCTGGGGAAGTATAAATCACTTCAGTCTTTTGGAAAAATGATGTGGCAAGGTGTGTGCATACTCTTTGACCCAGTGTTTTCACTTCTAGAAACGTAGCCAAAGGAAATAATCAGAAACTTACATAAAGGTGTACAATGGGAAATGACTGAAATGTCCTTCAATAGGGATTGGTTAAAATAATTATAGCATATTTATACAACCCAACTCTATGCAGCCTCTACAAATTAAAAATCCTGTTTGTTCCTCTTAGTTTCTATCTTTCGGGTGCTTTAAGGAAAGATGAGAGGGGTCTGTGAAAAGAAAGGGAGGTGGGCTCCTCTGTCAGGACAGCAAAAAGTTGTAGCTGGGACCCCTGGGTGGTTCCAGGGGAGGCAGGGAGGCCAGGCAGAGGTGAGGCCTGCAGAGAAGTGAGAATCGGCTCCCAGTAACTGTGACCAGGGGAGGGGGTGTGGCCAGTCAGCGGCCAGCCTGGGCCTGGCACTGGCTCCAGGCTCTGGGTTTAAAGAGCTTTAAAAGCTTATTAAAAAGGTTTCTTAGACATCAAATGGCTCTTAAAAATCAATATTTTGATGATTTAAGTGCAAGAGAATCAGAAACATATGGATTGAATTGCCCTCGAATTATACACACTTAAAAAAAAAAAATGTTGGTCTTTAGCAAGCCCCAAATATTTTAAAAACAGATAGAGACGCTTTCCTCATATCCAGAAAGAGCTCTGCTAGGTCGGTTTGAAGAATCCAAAGAGGAGGTAAGTAGGAGTGGGGCAGGACTCAGATGGGGACCAAGGAAATTTTTCTAGCTAGAGTCTTCCCACAGAGGCAGGGCTACAGGAGCAACTGTGTGTGTACCTGTGTGCACATGGGCATATATGAGTGAAGAGAGGTACCCATTCTCCTCTGAGTCTACCCGGACCCTCCTGAGCCCACTTCCATGGCCAGCCTTGTCCCTCTGTGTCCCATATGTATTTGTGTGTTCAGTACTAGACCCAACCTGAAGTTGGAAGGTTGGTCCCTTCCTGAGTCCATCCCTCTCCCCTCCTGCAGTGGATGTGCTCTGTCCATCCCTGGAAGGTTCAAGCCAGTTTGACACAGGTATCACCCAGCCCAGAGGTGACCAAGCATCTCTTAGCTGGGGGCTTGCTCTATGCATGAATCTTAGGAATGAAGCCCAGTGTGTAAGTGATAAGACCAGAGTTGCTATGGCCCAGATTTTCCCCACAGAATGCCTGGGCTCTAAGAGAAGAACTTGAAAACCACAGCCCTCATCCCAAATTCTTATTTTACAGAGAAGGGAACTGAGGCCTAAAGCAGGGAGACTGACTGAAGGCAAGCACAGGGCCAGAGGGAATGCTCTCACACACATGCTTAGCCTATCTCAATCTGAACCAACGCATAGTTACTGCACCCACCCTTTCTTCTGCCCCAGAACAAAATTGGGGTGGGGGTGATTCATGGGATCTCGGTGTCAGTTTGGTGGTGACGAAGAGGCTTTGAGGTTGACTCTGGCTATGCGGGGCCTTCCTGTGCTCAATTCTACCTCTGGGCTGGGAGTGGGAGCTCCTGCTTTCAAACTCTGCTGCAGGAACCTTAAGAAGGAAACAGGCCACATCTGGAGGGCTGTGCTGAAGACAAAGTTGCTCCAAAGGAGCCTCTGGTTAAAACCAGCTGATTCGTCACCTCCAGCCCCTCCAGCCTCTGTGGTTTAGGTCCTTCATGATCCCCCCACCCTGCTGGCCAAGGGAGTCTTGAGTGAGCTGCTTGTGGAGCAGAATGAGAGGCCAGTGCCCTGGAAGGGATGGTTGTGGCTCAGAAGGCCCCTAGGGGCATCTCTCAGGCACCCCGACCTCCCTGGCTAAACCCATTACTAAGCTGGGAGTTAGTCCTCCCCATTGGATCCCCCTAACCTCTGTTTCTCTTGCCCCGAGGAACAAGTTGTGTCCCAGGCCTTGTGATGCTTCTGAAGGACAAGGGACCAGTGCTCTGCTCTGGTCCCAAGAGTGGCTTGGGGAGCACTGTCCTTTTTCCGGGCCTTGCTAACCCATTAGGCAGGCTATGTGTTGTCCGCCCGTTCCACCTCTCCACCCCCACCAGCACCACCAAGGAGGCTTGTTAATTATCACAATGATTTCCACATCGACGGGTAGGTCTCATTGGCCAGAATCAAGGCTTGGGTCATCCCATCCCACCCCACATACATGGAATGAGGAGGGGGTGGGGGAAGGAATACCAGAAACAAACAAAGGAGAGATGGGTGGGGGCGAGATGGGATGGGAACACCCATCCTGATCAGACCTCCCAGCTCCTGAGAGACGAGCGACCTTCCCAGCAGACCTGTGGCTCCCAGGGAGTCTCACTCTACGCTGGGCACAGTTCACCAGTATTGCTCTTTGGTTGTCTTTCTGAGAAGTCTAGGTGCACCCTGAGGGCAGGCACCATGTCTAAGAAAACTGTCTGGGGAACAGATGAGTAAATGGTGTGTCTGAACGGAACGTGTTGGCCAGACCCCTCTGGTCCTCCCTCTGGATGAGGTCGAATTGGATTCAGGCCTCTGGGACACCCTATATGCGAGGCATCTGGTTCTTGCAGAAGCAACATGCAACTCAGCTATGGAATCTGATTTTTTAAAGTTTAGGCTGTTTTAATTCAGCCTGGGACTGTAATGGAGAGGCTCCAAGCATCCTGCTGACCTCTGTGTGGATGGAGAGTGACACAGATCTGAGTGGGGGCCTGGAAGCTGACCTGGTCCCACTTACCCAAGCTATTGGCCGCTCATTTCTTTATCCAATCCACAAACATTGAGTACCTACTGTGTGTTCGGCACTATCCCAGGTGCTTGGACCTACACGGTAAACAAAATAGACACAGTCCTCCCCTCTAGGAGTTGATAGTCTGGTAAGGAAGGCAGACCGCAAATACACACAGACGGAACCAGCACGTGCCCGAGGGGGAGGAACAGGCGATGCGGAGCCGACAGCTGCAGGCAGGTGGTCAGACAGGCCTTTCAGAGGGACAGTGTTCAAGCTGAGACCCCAAATGTGGGAATGCGCTAGCTACCCAGAGAGCAGAGGAGAGGGAGACACCCAGGGAGGAGGCAGCCTGTGCAGTGGTCGCATGAGGGCCTTCAGGGCTCTCTCCGAGCCTCAGTTTCCCCATGCCTGCTGCCTGCTCACAGGGCTCCGGTGGGGGGGAGGGAGAAGGGCGTGCCCAGGCAGACTCAGAGGCCGCTCGATTCTGTTCCTGTTTAAGGCAAGGTGGTTGGACTCTTCCACAGGGAGGCACCACCATCTCCGTCCTTCTTACAAAGTAAAGCACCTTAAAATTATGTTTTAAAAGATCTCATAGAAATAAAGTAGTGATTAAGTTGAAATAATTAGCATTTCTCAATCCCCCAGACAGAAATATACCTAATAAATGTTGTAGGTTTGTTAATCCTTACTAGGTAAAGACTGGAATCAATAAGCAAGTACTTATAATTGGGGGGTGGGGGAGTCAATCACCCTGGTAGGGTCTGCTTTCAGCCATTGTCAGCCACCCACTTCTCAGTGTGAATATTATAATCAGAATCTATCAGGAAATCAGGTTTTCATAGACGGACAAGAGTGCTGGGACCTGAGACTGAAATGGGTAGAAGAAACCTCTGAAGGGTAAGTGAGGAGACCAGGTCTTTCTGACAGTGAAGTTCGAGGATCACCCAGTGCCTGGCACAGTGCCTGGAACAGGTTTGCTGAGTGAATCAACAAACGTTTCCACAACCTCACTCCCAGAATGGAGGCTTCTGGGCAACACACATTCTCCTGGATCCCCACTCCCTTCCCTTTCCCCCTTCTTTCTTCAGTTCTTCTTTCTAGTCTCCCCACATTTTTCTTGGTATCAGTGTTCTTACTTGCCCAGTGGACATTTGGCCAGGCCAGTGGGACCGTGTGTGCGTGGGGACACAAGGGCTGCGAGGGGCCTGTGAGGAGACAAAGGCCCCTGAGTGAGATTCAGGGCACAGCTGAACTGCCCTGAACCTTCCTTTTTGTTTTCAAGGAAATGCATAATCCAAGAACCACCCACGGCCCTGGCGGGCCTGCTAAGCAGGGCTGGAATGTGCTGCCTTTCCCATTAGTAATTGTTTTTTCTGGTTAGCCTGTAACCCTTCCTCTGCCATTGCCCTGCCATTGGAGTGAGGACCTCTCTCCAGGGCACCAGCAGCTCTGGGGGGGAATGAGGCTGCTCTGCAAGGTTTCCCCAAACTCTGCTGCTTATCTCCCCCAGTGGCCAGTGGCGTGGCCAGTGGGGATGAGGGCCTGACCTCGGCATTGCATCAGAGACCATCTGCCTGCGCAGAGATTCTTTCCCCGTTCTCCCATCTGCCTCTGCTCTTGCAAGAGAGGCTAGGGGCTGCCAAGGACTTGAGGACCCTGGAATGCAGCCTGGTCTTGCATGGGGCCTGCCGGCCTCTGCTATAGTGTCTGTATATCTGACTGTTGCTGTGTCCAGGATTGTGAAGGGGTGTCAGCATGAGCTGGTGTAGAAATGTGAGTTTGTGCAGGTGGCTGTGATCTGGGACACTGAGGGCCCACTCGTGGCCCCAGAGTATATGTATGTGCACGTGTGTGCGCACGGGTGTGTTATGCGAGTGTGCTGGGAAGGGAAAGAGGCTTGCTCCTGAGCTGACTCTACTTCCCTTTCCCACCACCCAGTTGAGTGCATGAGCCTTTGCCCAGGAAGACAACGCCCTTGGCCCCCATGCTTCCATCTTTGGCTGCCCCACCCCCACCAACAGGAGCGGGGGAAACTAGGCCAGATCCCAGTTAGCTCCTTGTCTTTAATCCATAGAGACTCAAGAGGTCAGAGGCTTGTGCTATTTCCTGACCTTCCCAGCAAGGCCCTGTGTGCTCTGGTCCTGGGGGACTAGTCTGGAGCCCTATGGCTGCATTGCCTGAGGGCTGTAGCTCAAGGCCAGGCTTCTGCTCACTGGGGGTGCCCTCTGCAGAGTAAGAAGGAGCACAGGGTGTTCCTCACTGCACCTCAACACCACCCTCTGTCCAGGTCAACCATGGCTGCCTCCCCCTCAGACAGGCCTGACGTGCAGACTTTCATTCTTAGAAGGAACACTACCATTCTGGACAGGGAGTAGGCACTGGGGTGGGCTGGGCCTGCACCTCCAAAAGTGGGGGCTCAGGATCACAGAGGGCTAGGAAGTCAGGAGTTAGGGAGTGCGGGGCCTGCTCCACCAGCCTTATCCAACAATCTCAGGGCACAGGCCTTGGGGCATAGGCCTGCCTGTGCCCTGAGCAGCTGGCAGGGAGGCAGTGCCAGGCCCAGTCCAGTGTGGCCACTGAACATTTGGTGCAAATCAAAGGCTTTTTCCAGCCAGGAGAGGAATGCTGCCAAGTGGGGTTTGGGAACGGGATTGGCAGGGCAAACACTGCCCTAATTGAGGCCCTTCTAGACTTTTAATTACAAGCAGTGTTTTCTCAAGCTTCCTAATTGACCATGGAGACCCACTGGTGTTATTGCCCATGCCAGGGACAGAAAAAAAAGTGTTGTTCAAGCTTTTTCAGCAGGTTTATTTTAGCCATGTTCTGAGATGGAACAGCTCACACAAGTGAAGGCCAAAACCATTTTTCTGAGAGGGCCTCCTACAGGCACAGAGAGACCTACACCCGCAGGTGTGATCAGACACTCAGATAGAGCACGGGAGCATGCAGACAGGCACCTGTAGAGAAAGACACGTGTACAGACAGATGCAGTCACAGTCATGGATGTGGTTGCAGATGCTGTAAACACCAGGCTGGAAACCCAGCCCAAGCACCCAGAGCGTTTCAGAAAGGAAAACATTGTTCCTGGCTCCGCCAGCTCCCCCCTCCACCTGCCTCGTCCCTCTGGGCTGGCAGGGCCTGGGCCTGCCTTGGACCCCTCTCCCCTCACTGAGCCTGTTCAGAATCCCTTCATGCTCCTTGCCTGTGGATCTGGACACCCAGGTAGCCTCCAGAATCCTCTCCTAGTGTCCAATTAAGAGCCCAGGACTGGTGTACAGTAGAAATGAGCAGGGGTAGGGCTCCCAGTGGAGAGGGAGGCCAGACAACTATGACCACCCTGCGATTTTGTCAAGGGTCCCCTTGGGTCTGGGCAGTGTCCACACACAAGTCAGGCCAGAGGCTGGGAGCAGAGAGGGCTGATCACCAGGCTCAGCCCTGCCAGCCACAGCTTGGGTAGGATGAGCCTTGGTGGCAGTTACAGGCCGTTGCTATCGCCCCTTATCTGGGGCTCCTGGCTCTTACACCACGTCCCCAACGGCCCCTGGAGTCAGGGGCCCCTGCTGCTCCCTCCCTAAACAGACCGTTACTGGGTTTCCGTTGTTTGGGGAGGGAGTAAGGGGCTGTCTGCTTAATTAATCATTTTAGGCCTCCCTGGGAAACTCATTAAGCCACCTCTCAGGGATGGGAGTAGCAACGCTGCTCTCAAAGTTGGCACTTTCTGTTCTGCCACATTGGGGTCCATTTTCCCTGCCACTCATGTGCACTCCCATGCATGAGTGTGTCTGTGTGCAGGCGTGTGGGAGTGAGAGAGAGAGCGGCCCCCAGCGTGCCCTTGTATCTATGACTGTGTGTTTGTGTTTCCTAGATTCTGCAAGGAACTTCCCCTGATTCTTCTTAATTACCAGCCTAGAAGAAATTCAAGATGCTTGGAGCAAAGGTCAAACTCCACCTGTTTTCCCTGCACTTCATTTTCTGGCAGTTCCCACAATAGTACAGATAAGTAAAAGATTAAGGCAATCTTTTCTAATTAAAGTAATTTAAAAACGGCGATGATTGCACCTTTCATCTGAAAGGGAAAATATTTACTCATCCAAACTGCAGGCCCTTAAACACATTCGGGAGGTCTATTTTGACAAACAGATCCTCCTCCCCGCCCCCAGTCCATTCTCTCTCCTCCAGGACACACACAAAGGCTGGTTTATTTAGCCAGAGCCAGCTTGACAAGGGGCACCCTGAAAGCTGGGGGAGGATGGCAGCCAGGTCAGTTTTGAGCAAGTGGACACTTTAGCCCAATCTCTGCTGGGTCCTGTTGAGAGAGGGTTTCTGGGGCTGCTGGGATTTTGAATTGACCAATGGATGTTTTACTGTTGTTTCTTTCCCAGGGGCACCCACCCAAGGGCCCCCTGCCTCCCTCTGACAGCTTCACTCCTTCTAAACTGGCTGGGATGGAGAGTTCAACGTGGAAGAACCTGTTGGAGGCTTGGGTATAGTCTGTCCTTCTGCCCACCTGCCCATCCTTTTATCCAACACACGTGTTAAGTTGCTACTATGCACAAGACTCTGTGCTTAACATACAAGTATTTCATCAACCCCACAGAGGCGCTGTGGGGGCGTGGCCCAGCCTCCTATCCTCAAGAAATACAAAGTCTAACAGTCTTGTGAGCAAACTGCCCTTGGCTCATCCAGGAGAAATCAAACAGGATGCAAGCTGCCGTATTTCACTTTGAGTTTCTGAGGCAAGTATAATCACCCAGTTTCCTGGCTAATGTGGTTTGATCTCACAAATTACTTTTCCCTAACTAGGGAGAGCTTCCTGTGACATGTAACTATGGGGACAGAGGTGCTCTGCCATTCCAGGGCCAGGACTGTAGGGGCTAGGGTCTTTTGGGGAGTGGGAAAGTGAAGAGGCAGAAGTGTGAATTTCCTGTTCCGGGGCCTGAGGGTGGCCTGATCTCTGTCCCATACAACCCTCCTCCCCCTCCCCGCTGCCAGGAGAGAGGACGTACCTTGGAGCTAGTGCAGCTACAGCTTGAAATGGCCCTAATAGGATAATCCCACTTACAGGCTGTTCCCCTATCCTCAGAATATGACATAAAGGAAAATCATGGAAACCAGCTCCAGGAATGTCCGGGCCCAGCTATCCCCTGAGAAGGGCCTGGTTGCCTCTGCCTGCCCAAGCCGGGCTAGACAGTATCTTCAGCGTGACCCTCAGCTGTCCTCCCTGCAGAGACATGACCTCAAAGAGCAAGCGTGGGCAGATCATTTCTGCAGGGGCCTACTGCTCAGGTGGGCCGGGCAAGGAGGAGGGGTGGAGTGTGCCCGTGTGTGTGCTTGTGTGTACTGTGTGTCTGGCCTGTTTGTGGAAAGGCTTACTTTGTACCCAGAACAGCCTGGATATCAGAGACTGGGGCCAGACCTCCAGGGTTCCCCCTATTCCATAAGCTCACCCAGGGTCCATCATCAGTGGATTCTTGACTCTGGCAAAGCCACCCCAAAACCTCCTTTACTCCCAGCCTTGCCTCTCTAGTCACCACCTCTATCTAGAGTAATAGCTCTCAATTCTCTGCCTGGTCACCTGTAACAGCTCCCACTCCTGGGGAAACAGATTTATTGGCACATCTAAAGCAATGGGTCCCCACGGCCCATCTCACACCCCAGGGGGCTTAATTCAAGCCTGACCCCAACTGGACTCTTCCAGACACCAGGGGAGCCCTGTGAGGAGCTATGAAAGCTGTAGATTCTTACCCAGGAGTATTGTCAACCTAAGTGTGCACATGTGCCCACCACACAGAGGTCCAGACAGCTGCAGGAATCCCGGGTACCTGAAGCCCATACCCAGAATCCAGGCTGGGAACTTTTGGTCCCACAGGCCCCACTGCCAGGGCTTGTCTCTAGGCCACCCCCACCCTGCCCTCCTTCCAGCCTCAGTCTAACCCCTCCCCCAGGAAGCTGCAGTGCCCTCCCTCCGCCCAGAGCCTGAGCCTGCAGGTGGCCCTCAGCAAGGCCAGCCAGCCAGGGCTCCCTCAGTGAATTGTGTTGGACCAACCTACGCACTTGGTGATTAAGTCACTCGGTGGAAACAGTTCCCAGAAAACTGGAATCCTTGTTGCAAAAATAAATTTTGCTTCTGAACCTAGCTTTTCTCTTGCTTTTTCTGCATGCATTCTGGCTTTCTTTCTTTTTTTTTTTTGGTCTTGCATCCCAACTGCTTTTATCTTTTTCCCTTCCTCCCACTGAGACCCAAACAAATCTCCTGTAAACAAAGTTTCAGTCCATGCCCTTAAAGAGACAACACATGCTTGCTTATTACAGGCTGGCCTCCCATTCCTGTTTGCTGTCTTCAAGAGACCTATGGCATGAGGGCTGGGGATGTCAAAGATCACTACAGGACACTCAAAGAAAGAAGTTGGCTGACAGCAGTTAAACACCTCACTGCAAGACAGAACAGGAGGGAACAGGTTGAGGGCTCACTATAGTAGATGTCCCCCTGACTGGTACTAGTGAAATTTGACAATGAGACTATTATTTTCTTTGGTCTATATGGTCTGAAAAGGATTCTTTTCTTTTCAAATGTGATTTAAAAAAAATAGATTTTCATCTCAAACTCCCCGTCACCTCAACCATCACCAACTTGGCTGCTTTGTGACTTGGAGAGGTTGTGGTCTTCACCTGAATCGATTGTGTATTGCTGGATTGGTGGCTGAAGTCACTGTGGGGTGGGGGTGAGTGTGCATGTGTTTGCGTGTACACGTGCTGCCTTGAGTCTCTGCCCTGAACGGGGGTCTCCACAACCCTGGGTATGTGGACAAGTGGAGGACGCTCATCACCTGAGTTATCTGGATTAAAAAGACTGGCACTCCTTGGAGGGCAGGGCACATTTCCATCCCCCAAGGGGACCAGCCTTGGGAGGAAGGTGTCCAGGCCAGGGGCTGAGGCTCTTCATTTGTAACAGTTCCCTGAGGAGGCTGAGCTGCCGTCCACCAGCCCATGTCTAAAGAGCAGGCCTGAGAGAAGTAGCCCCGGTCCCCTGCCCAATGTAAAGGCAGGGCCTCCTGTGCCCTATCCTTGGCCCCTGCCTCCAGGGCTGGCCTCCACTGGACGCGGGCACTGCCATTGAGGCACAACTGCTGACAGCCCTAAACTAGAGACCTCTGGGGAACAAGCAAAGTCTTACTGAGGTGGCTCTTCTCCTTTTCGAGAATGCATTCCTCAGCAGGACGGCTGCCTCCAGGGCTCTCTCCCACTCCCACTTGGAAACCAGGCAGAAAAAATGCCTGGTGGGCAGGATTATGGGATTAGTCAGCTTTCCCAAAATAGGCCCAGAGGCTCTGGGTCCGAAATGAGTTTTGGTCTGAGCCTTTCCCTGTGATTAGTGACAGCTGTGTTTGTCTGCCCTCCCTCCTCCCTCTCCTGGCCTTGTCTCTTTCCTGAGTGCTGGTAACTCAGTGTTACGTTAATCACAGGCCCAGAAGTTTGGGAGAAACGTGAGCCCTATGGTACAGTGACCCCGGGCCTACGGAGGAAGGAATTACTCGTTGGATCAAGGATTTGGCTTTGCCAACCCTCCCTCTCCCCACCAGAGAACAGCCCCCACAGGCCACCCTGTGCTGGATGGGCTGAGGAGGTGGGGGCTGTCCAGCTCCTGGCTCAGGTTCCTGCCAGCCCTCTGTTCCTACTGGGTCTCTGGGCCCAGCTCCCAGGGCTCCCCGACAAGCTGGGACAGGCTGGGCACCATGGCCTTCCTTGACCTGGGCCTGCCCTGCAGTCTCAGTTTGTGAGCCACCCACTGCAGTTCCAGAGCTGGTGTTTCCCAGGAAAGGAGCTCCTAATGACCAACTAGCTGAGCCTACCATGCTGGAACCGTTGACTGTCCGAGGATGTCCCTGAGGACAGGTCCAGGGCTTGGCTAGAAGTTAGGAGATGCCCCATCACTCCCTGCATGGGCCCAGCAGCCTGGTCTGCCTTTAGAAGTTCCTTGTAGGGAAACCACATAGCCGGTATCCCATAGGAGATGCTCTCCTTGGAGCCTTTTTCTCTGGGTAGAGGCTATGGAAAGGAAATAAAATTTTGGTTTTTCCAATGATACCTACCACCCCTAGAGCTGGTGTGGTCCTCTTTTTAGTCCTCTAGCTCCTCAAAAACTTGGTGGAGCTGATATGGTAGTCTGTCTGGAAATGAGGCTGTGGCCATGTGATAGCCACTGGGGGCTGCCTGGCCTGGCTCCTCTGGGCTGTTACATCCCAGGCCACACCCAGAATCCTGAGACCAGGGCATAGTCCAGAGTACGCCAGGACCGGGGGCTGAGTCAGCAGATCCCAGAGCTCTGCTGGTGCTGACCCCAGACCAGGTGGGAGCTAGGACAAGGCTGAGCTCAGTCTACTGGGCACTGGTGAGTGCTGGCTGTGACTTAGGAAATGTGTTTGTGCCGTAGCACCCGGTTGGTGCTGGAAATGGAGTGGCATGTTTTGGCGTGTTCTGGCCCCCAGGCTGAAAACTGTTTATTTGAACAATTAAGAACACGACTTCAGCCGAACCACAAAATCAGACGGAAACCTTTATCTTGGGTGGCAGGCTCTTGGTTTCCTCCTGTGCCCTTGCAGGCTTGCTAGTAGGGCCACATTGGACTGGGTGTGTCTGGAAGTGATTCCAGTGGCTGTGGCCGTGCTCAGGAGAGATCAGCGAGCCTCCTTGGTTGTCTGTTGTGCTGATGACGGGGATGTTGTGCTTAGGAGGGGACCCAAGCTCTTTCTTTATCAGAGACCCTAGGGCCTCTGGGGTCCCTTAAGGTGAGGGCGGGGCTTCTTCTGCAATTGGCATGAGATGCAGCATAGCTGGACCATCTTCTGCTACATTAGAGGCGACAGTCTCAAATTATCGTTCTCTCCTCCAGTCCAGAAATAGGTGAGCTCGTATCACCCACCCTGACTCCAGGACGCCAGGGCGACCTTGGCTCCGGCACCACCTGGTACCCCTTTCAGTCCTCAGCCCGGGGATTCCTGGGCCTCTCCCACAATGAGGGGTTCATGGGTAGGTAAGTCAGGTTTCTGATTATAACCCTCCTCGAAGTTTAAGCTTTTCCCAAAACAAAACCCAAGCCTCCCCCAGTAGCTCTGGGAGGAGCCGGCTCACCTCGGCCACAGCTGGTCATGGTTGGCCACTGTGTTGAGACACATGGTCTCATGATTGGATGCTTGAGGGCTCTGTGTGGAGGGGTCACGATGGCCTCGCTGCCTCACCCGCAGCCCCCAGGGCAGGCCTGCCCAGCTCACAAACCTTCCAGGGTTCCACCTGGTGCCCACTGGGTCCCTGCAAACATTGATAGGCCTTGTTTCTATAACCTCAGCTTTTCAAATCCTACAGCTTACTGTGTTTCTAAATGATTCATGTTTGTCAGTCTCATCTTCCTGGATGCATGCTGTGAAAACTTCTTGGGGCAGGAATATCATCTCCTGCCAATCACAAGCCCCATCCCTCCTTACCCACCTGGGGTCTGGATTGAGGCTGATGAGTGATTTGGGCATTCACCACCTTGGCAAATGACCCTTCTCACAGGATGTGTGTGTTGGGATGGGGAGAACGGGGGGGGGAGGGCACTGAACACATCTGACCTGTCTTTACCTGCCTCAGCAGCTACTTTGGAATGCACCTCCTTCCCCCAGCCTCCCACCATGGGGATGGGATGCAAGGGCCAAGCACCTGAGAGTAATGTCTCCCTTTGGGAAGTACCTTCTCACACAGCCCAGTGTGGATTCCAGCAAAGTCTGTGGAAGACAGGAGTCTGGATGGAAACAGACAAATTTCCAATCTCTTTCTCCATTCTGGCTCTAATCCCAATTTTAAAAGAAGCACAGCAAAGAAAATAAGCCGGCCTAGGGCTGAGCCGAGGGTGGAGGAAGTCGACAGTCCAGGGAGATGAAAATTAGGCAACAGCATGAAGAATTCTGCATTGTTTCAAAACTGGTCAATTGCTTCCATATTCACACAGACTAGTAAAGAAATGGACTCGGTATGGTGGGGAAATAGGATTATAATGACAGAGGAGAGAAGAAACAGTAAAACGTTACAAAAACCTGGGGAGGATACCATGGGCTGCCTGTTAGCCCACTAGGCCAGCAGCTCAAGGATGTGAGAGGGTATCCCTGCCCTCCTGCCAGTCCCCTTCCAGGACTACTCCCCCAGCCCACCCCCGCCACCTCTTCCTGGGCAGCTCAGAGGTTCTGACTATGAGCAGGCCCTTTCCCCTGGGCTGGGCCCTCACCATGCCCCATTTCCTGGAGACCTTGGGGGAGCTTTTCTAAGCTGCTAGCTGAGGACCTTGGGGAAATGAAGGAGGCCTGCCTGAGAGTGGAGGCTGTAGCTCCGAGTAGAGGACAGAGGGACAGGGAACTGAGGATTCTGTGGGTCCCTCTCCCTCTGAGAAGGACACAAATGTAAGGGAGTTGGTTCTTGTCATCTGACCTCACCCTCAGTAGCCGACCCCGCCTCTCGACTCCCATGATGCTTTGCAGGAAGAGGCCAGCCGGCAGGGGCAGTGGGTAATAATCACTCCTGTTTACTGAGTGAGTGCCATGCCCCAGGCACTGGGCTTCATGCTTCGCAGTTATTTTATTTAATCACCAAAACACCCTCCCAAGGTGGGAATTGTTCCCCTTCTGCAGAAGAGGAAACAATCTCACTCAGGCTGAGGAGCTTGCTTAAGGTCACACAGTTCGTAACTGGCAGAGCTGGGGCCTGATGGTGAAGCCTGGCTCTTCAGTCCTGTTACCTGACTTGGCCATGGCCCTAGCTCAGAGGCGGCCTGCCCCATAGTCCCTGTACGGGGCGGGCGACTGTCGAGGGGTCTTGCCTCGCTCTCTCTCAGGCCGTGGGGAGTGGGGTGGCCCTGGCTCTGAAGACTGCCCTGGCTTCCTTTAGGACGCAGTGCTGCTCCCCACAGAGCAGAGCCCATGGGCTAATCATCGGGGCAGGCCTGACTCCTCACCAGAAGTGTGAACGTTCCTGGGTGTTGGAACCGGAACGAGACACTTTAATGGACAAGTTGGAATCTGTTTGTGAGTAGTAAATCACCCCAGTCCCTGGGGCCATTTTCCATCATAAATCTAAACCATTTGACTCTGCAGATCCCCAGTGCAAGAGCCACGTCCAGAGCAACAAAGTTTGTGGGAGCTGGGTCTGCAAAGGAGCTGAACCCCCAATGAAGGCCACAAGCCCTCACCCACTTCCTGCCTCCTACCCCCACCAAGCTTGGCACCAAGGGTCCTGCCTTCCTCCTGAGAGCCTGGTGTAGTTTTTTGGGGCAAGCACTTTCTTATCCTTGAACCTTTGAGCTAGCTGCTTTCTGTCTCCTTCTGGCTATTGGTTCTGCTGTCTCTCACCAGGATCCAGTAAAGCTTCTCTTTCCCAGGGCGTTATTTGTGCCCACAGCTTCAGGGAGCACCATGTGTATGAGCTCAGAGCTATACCTCTAGTCCTGACTTCTCGCACGTGTCTCTGTCTATGAGATTCTCCACCAGGGTGTTCCACAGGCACCTCAAACTCATGCTCTTGAACCTGAGCTCACCCTCCCCTTGTCCCCGCCTCACACTACCAGCGGGCCCAGAACTTCGCTGGAATTTACTTTGGCTCCCCTCCTCCTAGTTTCTCTCCCAGGCAGCTCTAAATCCTGCTTCTCAACCCTAAGAAGTCACATCTTCATTTTCTCTCCTCCAACTCTCTTGAAACCCCATGTACCAGTGGTTCCCGACTTACGATGATTCAACCTAACAATTTTTGACATTACGGTGGTGCAAAATAGATATGCATAATAAGTTACATGAGATATTCAGCACTTTATTATAAAATAGACTTTGTGTTAGTTTTGCCCAACTGTAGGCTAATGTAAGTGTTCTGAGCATGTTTAAGGCAGGCTAGGCTAAGCTATGATATTTGGTAGGTTAAGTGTATTAAATGCATTTTCTTTTTTTTTCTTTTTTTCTTTTTCACCTATCCAAAAGCTTTTAAAAAAAATTATTTTAAAATTTATCTTTATTGTTGAAAGTATTACAGGTGTCCCATTTTTTCCCCCCATTTGACCCCCTCCACCTCACTCCCACCCCCTCCCCAGGCCTTCACCCCGTTATTGACTGTGTCCATGGGTTATGCTTATATGCATATAACTTCTTGGTTAATCTCTTCCCACCCTCCACTCCCCTTCCCTCTTTCCTCTGAAATATGATCGTCTGTTGTATACGTCAATGTCTCTGGATCTATTTATTTCATCAGAGTCTTTTGTTCATTAGCTTCTTCTTAAAGAAGACCCTTCAACATTTCTTGTAGTGCTGGCCTGGTGGTGATGAACTCCTTTAGCTTTTCCTTGTCTGAGAAGCTCTTTATCTGACCTTCAGTTCTAAATGATAGCTTTGCTGGGTAGAGCAATCTTGGTTGTAGTTCCATGTTTTTCATCACTTTGAATATTTCTTGCCACTCCCTTCTGGCCTGCAAGGTTTCTGTTGAGAAATCAGCTGACAGTCGTATGGGTGCTCCCTTGTAGGTAACTAACTGCTTTTCTCTTGCTGCTTTTAAGATTCTCTCTTTGTCTTTAACCTTTGGCATTTTAATTATGATGTGTCTTGCTGTGGGCCTCTTTGGGTTCCTCTTGTTTGGGACCCTCTGTGCTTCCTAGAATTGTAAGTCTATTTCTTTACCCAGGTAGGGGAAGTTTTCTGTAATTATTTTTTCAAATAGATTTTCAATTTCTTCCTCTCTTTCTTCTCTTTCTGGTACCCCAATAATACGAATGTGGGGCCTCTTGAACTTGTCCCAGAGGCTCCTTATACTACCTTCATATTTCTGGATTCTTTTTTCTTTTTGTTCTTCTGGTTGGGTGTTTTTTGTTTCCTCATGTTCCAAATTGCTGATTTGATTCTCAGTGTCCTCTACTCTGTTGATTCGCTGTAAATTATTCTTCATTTCAGTTCGTGTAGCCTTCATTTCAAATTGGTACTTTATTATGTCATCGATTTTCTCAGTTGTTTTCATAATACTCTTACTAAATGGTTGAGTATCCTTATAAACAAAATTCTGAACTCTGCATCTGTTAGCTTGCTTGGATCTATTTCATTTAGTTCCTCTTCTAGAGATTTCTTCTGTTCTTTCCTTTCCTCCACATTTTGGCTACTTCCAGGTGTTTGTTTCTATGTATTAGGTAGAGCTGCTATGTCTCCTGGAATTTGTAGACTGGCTTTGTGTAGTGGGTGTCCTGTAGGGTCCAGTGGCTCAGCCTCCCATCACCTGAACTGGGCCTTCTAGGTGCTCCCCTGTGTGTGCTGTGTGCACTATCCTGTTGTAGTTGAGCCTTGGTTGCTGTTGGTGTCCCTGGGAGTAACTGACCCCCAGGCCAATCAGCTGTGAGGACCCACTGCCACTACAGCCAAAGAGCTGCTATGTTGGAGACACCCCTATGGAGCAGGATTTATTTCAGTGGAGCTTTGGTGTTCACCAAGTGCGCCCCTTGAGTGTGTCACTGGTGGATGTGATAGGGTTGTAATCCAGCGTGGTCGAGTCTGACCACCAGGTGCACTGTCTCTGGGGCCTCCCAGGAGGTGCAAAGTCAGCCTGTGCCAGTGCCTTGCCCAGGGCCACCCAGCATGAGCTACTCAGCAAACCGTAGTTGGCTGCTCCTTGTGCTGGGCTTGGAAGTGTCCAGGAGAGGCCAAGCTATGAGCCAGTGCAGCTGCCACTAGTGCCAGGCCTGGGGCCGCTTATCAAGCCGTATGGGGCAGCTGCTGCTTGTTTGAGAGATTTTAGGAAAGTCCTAAGCATGAGGCTCCAGAGGCCACTTGCACAGAAAAGCCCCTGGAAATGGCCCGGATGAGCTGCAGGTGGGGAGGGGCGGGGCCTCTGGGAATCACGGGGCGGGGCCAAAGGTGCGAGTCAGGTGCTGGCGACTCAAACATGGCGCCTGCCTGCCGGCTGTGTGCGGGGAGGACTCGCCACAGGAGCCATGGCCTCCGCCAGCCCTTCTGCCTGGGAGGAAGCCGCCCTCCGCCTCTCGCCCGGATCTCAGGCAGGTTAGTTCCTCCCCGAGTGTCCCGGGTCCTTTCAGGCTGCTCCCGGCGCTGGGCTCAGAGGGAGCGTCCGAGTGAGTCCGTGCCGGGCCCTTGAGAGGAGCTGCTGGGGCTCCCGCGGCCTCCGCGACCCTCAGGGACAGTCCCCGCTGGGTTCACAGCCTGAAGCTGTGGGGACGTCTCTTCCCGGCCCTGGAGCCCTGGGCTGGGGGCCTGATGTGGGGCTGGGACCCCTCACTCCTCCGGGAAACCCCCGCCGCCGAGATTCCCTCCCGGGTTTAAACCGGGCACCAGGGGTGGGCCCGAGGCCTCATCTCTGGGATTCAGCCCCAACCCGCCCGCATCTCCACCCCTCCTCCCAGTCTCGGTGCTTCTTCAGTTCCCTCCTTGTAGGGCTTCTGTTCAGCCACATTTCAGGAGGTTCTGAGTGATGGTGGTTCTGTGTTTTAATTGTAATTTTGATGTGGTTGGGGGAGACGGCGGTGCAGCTGTTACTTACGCCGTGATCTTGTTTCCTCTCCCAGTAGTCCTATCAAATGCATTTTCAACTTATGAGGTTTTCAACTTACTGTTGGGATGTAACCCCATCGTAAGTCAAAGAGTATCTCTACTGGATCCATTACTGCAAGAGCCTCCTGACTGTCTCCCCTGCCATGTTTCTGAACAGTCATTCCAAAGCCAGGCTCAGAGCATATTACTTCCCAACTCCCAAACTCTCCATGGCTCCCTAGTGCCTCCAAAATAACCCCAAACTCTTTTCACAGTCCCCACCTTGCATCAACTCCCAACCCTGCTTTCCAGCCTCGGTGCCCACTCTTGCTCCTTAGAACCTTTGTGTTGCAACTGTTGCAGACACCCCAAGTCAGCCTTGTGCTTACTGACGCTGTGACATGACTCCCATATGCCTTCTGCTTGGCATGGACAGTCCTGCCTCTTCCTATCACAATCCTACCCTTTGATCAAGACCCAGCCCAGACACCAAACACCAAAACCCAAATGATATTTAAGACCATGAAAGCCAGAGCCAGACTGACAAGACCGAATTCTATTTCTATTGTTTGACCTTTTGGTCACTCAACCCTCTGTGTCCTGGTTTACTCATCCATAAAATGAGGATAACAGTTGTAACATTGGCCTCATTGGGTCTTTGAGAATTAAGTGAGGCTATTTGTAAGTGGAACAGTGTCTGGCATGTGGTCAGCACTTTAGTGTCCACTGTAGTACCCCAGGTTATGAAGCCTCCTCTGATCCCTGAGGCCAAACCTCCACACTTCCATAGCATTTCATTGACACCACAAGCAGCACATTCACATTCACCTGGCTGTGCAGTTAGAATTCTTTGATGGCAACTGGGCAATTGTCAGAAACTTATTGGTGCAAATAGGGGGATTTTTATTGCAAGCATATGGGTGAATCTTATTGCACCCAAAAGCAGAAATGCAGTAGCACCTCAGGGAGCCCTGACATTGGCAGCTGGAAATACTGCTTGGGTAGCATTCCCTCTCAGAACATCCACTTAATTATTTCCTTTTGTAGACCATAGCCTTAAAGACTTGGCTGAAATCCATTGCCCATGGCACCTGAGGTACATGCCACTGTCCAACATGGAAAAATGGAATCTCTGTCTTGGTCCCAGTTCAGGAGCTCTGACCAGCCTCTCTTGGGTAGGGGAAGGAGCAGGGGCAGGGGGCATGTTATACAGAATTATTACTGGGGGTAATACGGAAGAGGAAATGAATTTAGTAGGGGTCCATGCCACAGACTACAAGTTGGTCCCCAATATCTGTTTCCCCATCTTTCTTAGTTAAAGAACTCCCGGTGTTTGCTGCCTTGAATAAAGACTATGTTTCTAACCTCCCTTGCAGCTAGATGTGGCCATGTGACTAAGTTCTGGCCAAAGTTTCATCAAAGGGTAGGGAATACCCTTTTTTGCCTCTTCCTAGTAGCTGGACTCTGGAACCAGACTGAATTGAAATCCGAGCCTTGCCACCCGGTTGCCTGACCTTGGGTGAGTTACTTAATCCTTTTGTGCCATAGTTTTCTTAGCAATAAAATGGGAGTCAAAGTAATATTGCTATAATAGGGCTATTGTGAGGAGTCCATGAATTAATATTTGAAGAGTGATTAGAATGGTTTCTGGCACATGGTATGTGCTCCTTAAGCATGGCTCTGGTGAAAAGATGGTGATGATGATGGAGAAGAGGGTGGCTAAGTTAGAGCCTGAGTGCCTTGTTGGGTGAAGAGGTAGAGCCATATATTAAGGGTGGCCTGGACCGTTAATGGTTGTTAAGCCAAAACCAGCCTGACTGCTTGCCTCCTGACTTTGTTTATAGGAAAGAAAAAGAAACTTCCACCTTGGTTAAGCCGCCATTATGTGGGGTTTTCAGTTACTTGTAGCCTAACCTCCCCCTCAATGATATAAGGCCTTGTAGGTCCAGCATGAGCCCTTGTCCACTGCGTCTTGTTGTAGTCCCTTGAGACCATGTCTTCTTGTGCCTACTTAGGCTGTACATTCCTTCAAGACAGGGTAGCTTTCCACGCTATCTTTGTGTCTTTCATACCCCTTAAAAAATCCTGCTCATAAGTAGGGGCTCAGTAAGTAAGTACGGAATGAATGGAAGAAGGGTGCTAAACATTGTAGCTCTGGTTAGGTGGACACCATCCGTATTCTGAAACATCCAGAGGATCCTTTGTGTTGGCAGGTTGCAGAAACTTGGTGATAATAATAGAACAGTGTTTCCCCAGCACAATGCCTGATGTTCTAAGTACTTCAAGTGCATTATATTTAACCCTCATGACAACCCTATGAAATAAGGACTCTCATCATACTCCTTTTACAAATGAGGAAACTGGGCTTCAGAGAGATGGAGGTGAAGCTCTCAGATCCAGCGAGTCGAGCCAGGACTCAAACTCAGGCAGGCTGACTCCAAGCCCAGGATCTTAACAATTTTGCTAGGCAACTTTCTCCAGGGATTTTCTCCTGTGAGCCCTTTGGAAAGGAGACTGAGATCACGGAGAGCCTGTTCAGGTCAGCAAGAATGCAGCGCTTATCTTTTTACCCTGGAGGTGTGTTTGAAGGGCTGAGCTTCAGGGAGATTGAAGGGGAAATGTCGGGGTTTTCCTGAGGTCAATGGGATGAAGATCCACATAGGCCTTGACCCCCTGGACCAACCCAGCTTCTTTCCTCAGTACTGCCATTTCTGTGGGCATGACTAGCAGCCAATCGAGTTAGCTAATCTTTGGCAAAATGGTGATAGAGGCAGAGTTTGTCTTCATGCCACTGTTCTCTGCCTGTTAAGCATCTGATGTTCTATTAGAGCCCTTACTGGTTATCTCAGCAAGGAAAGCTTCATTCTGAGAGATGAAAATAATGAAAAACTTAGTCCCCCCAAATGGAAATTTTATGGTGAGATTTTAGGCAACAAAGATTTTGGAGTTGGAGAACTACCTGCTGCCTCTCAAATCACTCTTGCCAACTTCCCCTCCTTTCCCTCCCCTTCTTTCCCTCCCCCTTTTCCTCCTCCTCTCCTCCCCTTTCTCACTTTTCTTCTTCCGTTGTTTCTTTTTAAACCGTTTTGCACACACCTCTGTTCTCCACCCCAGGCCCTGCAGGTCCTTCATGGCCCACCTTTCGGTCCCCTGGTCCAGGAAGCTTTCTCTGATTACTCTCTCACACACTGGCCATCCCTGTCACCTGGCCACCCTGTCACCTGGTCATCCCTGGCTCAGAGCTCTCTGGCACTTCCAGCCTGGGCTGCAGGCTTTAGCACCTCTTCATGTTCTGGGCCATTTCTCCCAATCTGTTCTTAGAGTACCAAGGCCATGCTGAATTGCCAGGGATGTTGTAGGAATTTCTACTTTGGGAAGTCATTTTGGCCTCCACAACTTCTTAAGGCTCTTTCTGCCCTAAGATTTAAAGATTCTCTACTCTTTCTCTCATTTCCCCCAAGGTTCCTGAGTCAGTGTTGGTAATACAGGTGCTAAGGAAGGGTTTATTGAGCTAAGTCTTCCTCTTTTTGGGAGCAAGTGTGAAGGGCCATTGAGTCAATGGTAGAAAAGCTCTCCTGTTTTCAACGATCTCCCAACAAGGAGGCAAAGTGCTTTCAGAGTTTGGGAATGACACTTAAAAAAAAATTGATTGTTCACAGTATTACAGATGTCCCCCCAACCCCCCTCCCAGGCCCTGCCCCACCCCAGGACTTCACTACACTAGTGTCTGTCCATTGGTTATGCATTTATCTAGAAAAGTTCTTTGGTTAATCTATGCCCATCTCCGCCCCCTGACCTCTGAGATATGCCAGTTTGTTCCATGCCTCACTTTTTCAAGGCCACCACGTTACCTGTTCTTGCTTGTGTTATAATGGACACTCTGGAGTCTCCTCTGGTCTGGTTAGCATTGATGTTCCCCTGGTCCAGTCTCTGGGCTGGAAACCATAGCTGGCCCTTCCTGAAATGACTCAGCGTCCAACTTGGACTCAGCTCCAGCTGGCTCCAGGCGGCCAGTCTCACAGGACCAGGCCAGGACCACAGAGTTCTTAGCTTTTCTCAGAAAAATCCCACTGCCGACCAGGGAAGCCATGCCAGAAATTCTGCAAATTGCAAGAGCAAGCACTTTCAAGACGTGGCTTCGTGTCTCTTGTCCCCATGGCCTTGTTCCACTGAACTCCATGATGCCCAGATGGAACACATGTTTCTCCCTGTGACCAGGGCACTCAGGTCTACAGCCACCAGGAAACTTCTTGGGATGTGGTTGGGAGAGGGAGGCAGAACCTTTGGGTTGGAGCTATGGCAGAGCATCCTAGCCCTCTGGAGCCTGGCCCCCTGGCCCTAGCACTCCTAGAAAACATGGCCCCTTAAGGAGCCCATTCTAGGTTTGGACCTGAGTTTGGGTTTGCACTGTGACCTAGTGTGCAAAGGCCCTTTGGCACCCTAGGGGATGGCACCCATGTTCCCAGCATTCAACTCAGGACCTTCCTGCCTGCCTCTCTCCTCCCCCCAACACTCTGGTTCACAGGGTAAAATGAATAGAGTTGTAACTGAAGACACAGGTTGGAAACAATGACCCTTTTCTTTGCATTTGCTTGAGAGCCCATGGCCTTTGCATGTTGCTACGCCTGAGTTATTCCTCCCTGAGCACACTGAGTCCACTGCCTGGAGTGTCCTTGATGCCCTTCCCCCATTCCCACCCTCCCCATCCTTCAAGGTGTGGTTCAAGCCTGCCTCCACCACCTCCCTTCCCTACCGTGAAGTCCTCAGGGACTTCTTTTTCTCCTTTGAGCTCTTAACTCTTGGCATTTGCACCACTCTCATGTGGCATTAATCCACATTCAACATTGTGATATTGTTTATTGTCTCTTGTGGCTAGGAAGTGTTCTGTGTGTTCATTTTCCATCCACTTTCCACACACTTTAAACCAGCTCTGTCCAATAGAAATATAATGTGAGCTACATAAGTAATTTTAAATTTCCCAGTCATCCCATTTAAAAAGTACAAATAAACAGGCAAAATTAGTTTTAATAATGTATTTTATTGAACCCAATATATAAAAAATACATGATCTCATTATTAATGAGATCATTTACATTTTGAGGGTACAAAGTCTTCAGAATCTGGTATGTATTTTATACTTACAACACATGTCAATTTGGCTGCTAAATTTTCATGAAAACTCTTGATCTGTATTTACATTCAATAATGACCTCTTCTTTTCCTCTATCTGCTAAATATTGGGCCAGAGCCTCTTGGCATTTCCAAGATGGAACCATACAACCAAGAGATTTCTGGGAATTGTAGTTCCCAGCTTCTTTCAGTGCCACAGAGGAGACCTTAGAAAGGGGCAGTGGTGATGTTGAGCTGACAACAGATGATCTGGTGTCCATCATTTTCTACGTGAATGTTCCTAGGATTATAAGCAGGAGGAGTTCCATGTGGGAGGAATGGTAGAAGCAGAGCACACACAGGAAGAGAAGGCAGTAAGCGGAGCAGAGACCCTGAGGAAGCCAAGAGGAGGGGAGTCTCTGGTGGTGGTGAGGAAAGCAGAGAAGGAGGAAGATGGAGGGAGGAGAACAGTGGGTCTCTGTGGGGCCCCTAAAGTGTTTTGGGCATCCAGATGCTCCAGGGTCCTGAGGCAGCCAGGCCTACATCTCAATGACACCCACTGCACGGAGAGGGTACTCACAGTTGTCACTCACCATGACTCTGGGTGCTAAGATTTGCTGGGACAAGGTGGTTGCTCCCAAGGTCTAAGATACTCTATGAACTCAGAGGCCATAGGAATCCCACTTCCTCCAGGAAGGCTTCCCAGTCAGCTCTTCCTTCAACCTGAATCCTTTATTTTTATACCTGCTCACATATACACTGTCATGGCTTGTTCACTGTTTTGCATGTGCTGTGTACCCCCATGTAGCCCTTTGGAGTCAGAGGCCCAACCTATCTTCTAAATCCCACACAATCCTGAAAGGTGCTCCACACATCTGGGCTGGATTGAGCTGAAGAAGGTGCCAGAAGGAAAGATCTGTAGGCATCAGCAAAGCCACTGAAGCTGTTCCTGTCACCAAAGATCAAAGCTCTGGAAGAAGAGACAAAAGTAGGGCCACTTTCCTTCACCCTGCAGGGCAACCAACCTGCATGAGGGAACTGGAGGAGCAAACTTTGCTGAAGGAAATCAGAGATCAGTTGGAATCAATTTTCAGGCTACTGAAAGGAGTAAAACACAGTGTGTGTGTGTGTGGGGGGGGGGGCTCCTGGTTGCCATGGCACTAAGGGCATTGGGCCACAACCACCAAGACTGGTCTGAAACAGCCATGAGACTCAGAGGGAAACTCAGGGAAACACCAAGTCTTCTAGGAGGGGCCCCACAGCATTAAAACAACTGCCAAGTGATGAGGAGACCTCCAACTGAGGATGCCAGCTTCTGACCAATGGATGAACTATTTACCTATCTCTCTAGTCATTAACTCCTAGACTAGAAATTGGAGTTGCCTACGACCCTTCCATTCTTTCTTAAGGACTTTAGGCCTAGGCTGAACTTATGGCCTATTGCCCATCTAGTTCAGTGCCATCATCTTATAGATGAGGAAACCAATGTGAATTCAAGGTCAGGTTGGAGGTAGGGTCTAGTTTCCTGGCTCCTCCTCAAAGGTTATTCCTTTTTCTCTACCCTTCTTATGGTCCTTTTTACTAATCTCACATCAAATATTCTCTCTTTTGTCCTCTCTGAGGGTGAGGGTCTTTTTTCTTATATTTCATTTTCTGAAGAGATAGCATTTACCACATGTTATTGACTTTAGCAGCATCAGAGCGAGCTTTGAGTGCCTGGTGCATCTGAAGATCTTATGAATAGTTAGTCAAGTCTCATCTAGTGATCTGGAGGGGAGCACACGTGGGATATAAAATTAAACCCCATGGACCTGTTGACCCATCCAAAGTCAGACAGCGGTGTTTGAAGCAATGAAATAGGGTTGATTTGGCAAGGCTTGTCCCAGAAGACTGTCTACCCTCCCACCCGGCACCCCCCAGGACTTTGTGCTTGCAATTCAAGTGTCTGGCTCCAGATGGCAGTGTTGTTCTGTTATGAATTTTAGACAACTTGCTATTCTGAGAAAGGTTTTAAATTTCATTCATTTATTTATTCATTCATTCAGAAAGTATTTGCTGAGTGCTCACAATATGCCAAATACTTTCTAGGTACTTGGAATATAGCAGTGCCCTCTTGGAGTTTATATTCTTGTGTAGGAAGATGATAAATAAATGAGAAAAACATTTAGTATATCAGGTGATAATAGGTGCTATGGAGAAAAATAAAGCAGAGAAAGGGAAAAAGGAGGGCTTGGATGGGGGATGTTGTGAAGTTAAAAGGGAGGTTCAGAGATGATAAGATTATAGAAATTGAGAGACAATGGAGGCTTTAAGCAGTGGGTGAATCATAGAAACAGAAAATGTTTGCATAGAAAGGGGCTTTAGATGGGGTTGTTATATTCGACACATGGGGAGATCAAAGCTCAGAGAGAGAGAATGACATGCCCAAAGTGAAAAATCTGGAAGGCAGAGGTTGACAGCCTTGAGTTCCAGTTCACTCCACCTATCCCTGCTGTCCCCAGTTCCTCCCAAATCCTACTTTGTTTCTGTGAGAGACCCTCCCTCAGTTTGGCAGAAACTATGAACTCACCGAATGCTGTTTGCTTTTCTTCCTGGGCACATTTTGCAGCCTACCTTGCAGTTACCATGTGCAGTTACTGAGTTCTGGCCAATGGATGTTAGGCAGGAGTGATATACACCAATCCCAGGCCTGGTCCCTAAAGACTCCCTATGTGATCTTCCATACACTCCTGCTTTCCCATCTGTGTGACTAGAAGGACTCCAGAGCCCTAGAGAATGCGGAGGCCACTGAGAGAAGAGGGACTGGGTCCCTGGATGGCTGCATGAAGAACACTCCATCACCCTGCTTTGGACTTTGACATGAGTGGGTCTGGTGTGTTATGTCATTGAGATTCGGGGGTTGTTTGTTACAGCAGCTAACTTACCCTAACTGTTACACCCATCATGACTGAACTGAACTGAATACATGTCCCACCAGCCTTAGCTCCCAGCACTATATGTAGGGACATCTGTTGTTTCTGACTGCCTGTGCACAACCCTCTTTTGCTTGGTATAGCTTCTTGGTGATGCTGTTTCTTATGGGGCCTCCCCAGCACCACGCAGAGGGGGGCATATGATCCAAGTGGCCAATCTGAATACATAATCTTCTTGGCCAAGTGATTGGTTTAAGGGAAGATACATAATATGATAAGAGCCTTGCTTAAGATTCAGGCTATGACCTAGCTGGTTTGGCTCAGTGGTTAGAGCATCAGCCTGTAGACTGAAGGGTCCTGGGTTTGATTCCAGCCAAGGTCATGTGCCTCGGTTGCAGGCTCCATCCCCAGCCCTGGTCGGGACATGTGTGGGAGGCAACCAGTCAATATGTCTCTCTCACATCGAAGTTTCTCTCTCCCTCTCCCTTCTACTCTTTCTGAAAAGCAATGAAAAAATATTGTTGCGTGAGGATTAAAAAAAAAAAAAAAGATTCAGTCTATGGATACTCAATATCCTCTGACTTACTGAGTGATAAGAGCCAAGAGAGCCTGAGGCTGCTGGAGCCACTGCCCAGAGAAAACCCGACACTGCCACATCATTCCAATCATGCCTGCAGCCTGGCCTACCTTCCATTTTCCCAGTTACAAGAGCCAATTATCTTTTTAATTAAAAAAAAAATTGATCCAGTTTGGATTTCTGTCACTTAGCACAGAAAGGGTTCTGATTAATAAGTTGTTATTGAACTCAGATGTATTGAGACCGACTGCTCATGTTCTGAGCCAAAGACTGGGATCAAACGGTGAGCAAATTAGACAGCAGCTGCTAGGACCTCCTGTCCTCACGTGCACATATATGCAACGGGAGGGCTCGAAGCCAATGTTAAGTAGCGGAACAATCTGTTCAAAAGTGGGGCCTCATTTTCCACTTTTTAGGTGGCTGGCTTATCAAGATGCGAGAGGAAATAGGTGCCTTCCTTTACGCTTCTGGAAAACCAGGCTTTTGAGCTCTTGAGGTTTGAGCTTTCCTGATCACCATGGGGAAGTAACAGTCTTTGGTCTGTGTTTCCGGCCAAATGGAGAAGTTGCTAGGCTGGGGTGGGCTGCCTGCCCTGAGATTGGAGAGCCTGTGCCCATCTGGTGGTTAAATGGTGCTTGTGTCAGAAGGGCCAGGAATGGGGCACGGCCTTTAGGGGTTGAGGGGCCTTTTGGAGGGAAAAGGAGAAATGTTGATTCTGTGGGGTTAAGGCATGAATTCCAAAGATCAGCCCCAGTAGAATTGCTGGAGGGGGACAGCGGCTGCTCAGTGCCTGTGAGAACTGGGCCCCAGGTGCCGAAGCTCAGGAACCTTGAGAAAGCTCCTCAGGTCAAGCCTGCTTCAGACTAGAGGGATCCCCCCTGCATGGACCAGTGGGCAGCACCAGGGACAACCATGCACAGATTAAGCCCCTACTATCTATTTTCATGGACGGGGCAAATCCTAGGGTCCTTCTGTAACTTTCTTCAGCAGCTTTCTATAACCTTTACCAATGTGGGTTTTAGCTAGATGTAATTTAACTTCGGAAATTTTAAAACACAACATTTCTTGAATCCTAAATTTAGTGGAGTGATTAATATTTGTATGTGAATGGTAATTACTGAGCTCTATGAATCTACATAATGGGGAATCTGACCAATTCCTGGCTCCCTTGTCTGATCTTCAGCTATTTTCTAATACATCGTGTTAATTGACCACCCAACAATCATTCTCAACTCCCTTCTCCCTTACCCTCTTCCAACCACAGAGGCTGAAAAAGTGATACTTTCCCAGACTCCTTTGTGGCTTAAAATGGTCATATATCCCAGTTCTGGTGGACAAACTCAAAATGGTCATGTAACCCAGTTCTGGCTGATAAGATGTAAGAAAAGTTTGCTCTGAGCAGTGGGGGTTGTGGGGGTTTTGAAGAGTGGGCATGGGAAAGCTTCCAAGAAAGATCAAGTAAGAAAAGCACATGAAGAGAGCTCTTTCCAAGTTGACCATCACCCTATATCCTGACTTGGGAGGCAGTCTTAAGAAGATGTGATATCTGGAGCTGTGGCAGCCATCGTGGAACCATGAGGGGGACAATAGAGAGAATTTGGACACTGACCCTGGCAAAGCCAGCTTGATAGCTTCCCACCACTAGACTTAGTAAGCAACTCTTCTTAGGGTTTAAGTCCCTCTTAGTCAGGGTTTCCGTTTCTTGCAGAGAAACACAGAGACTGTTATAGGCCCTGTGAAAATCAGTGGGCAGGCATTGTCCTTAGAATACAGATGAGACCCAGAGAGGTTTGGGACTTGCCTAAAGTGTCCTGATGTGGAAGGACATGGTGTCTCTGGAGGTGGCTGAGCAAAGAGTGGGCATAGCTGGGGCCGAAGTGGGGCATCTGGAACACCAGGAGAGGAGTAGGGAGTCACCACAAGTTCCTGAGCACGAGGGAAAGGTAGCCAGAAAGGCACAGGGAAGTCCTGGGGGACTTTGGCAGGTGAAACAACAAAGGGCAGCCCTCTTTCCAGCAGGGCCTTCCTCGTGGCTCTCTCCAGAGAGCCTGCAGGAAGGAAGGAAAGGCAGTGGCTGGGATTCAATGTAGACTAAAAAGACCTAAATTTAGATCAGACATCCAGGGAGACACTAGGAAATCTACTTGTGATTTTTCTCTCTGCAACGCTTTGTGCTATCGAGGCACATCCAGCTATAGCTTCTGTGTGACCCCCCCAGCAGTCCTTCATGTCTGAAAGGCATGAGAACATTCACTTACATGTGAGGCCACCAGGGCACAAAGCCACACGGTGGGATAAAGGCAAGAACCCCAGTCTCCTTGGCCCTGGTCTCAGCTGTCTCTCTGGGAGGGGGAAAAAGTAGCCCAGATTTGTACCATTCGTTGATTTCCATGGTGTAAATGCTTCCACCATGGCTGATTTTGCCAAAGTTTAAACAACTTTCTTGCAAAATTGCTGATATTAAGAGTTGGCTCTTGGAACCCATAGGGGTCTGCTGGCAATGGCCCCCCGCCACTGCCCCCCGTCCGCTGCCTCAGTTCAGGCCCACAGCACCGCCCCCACTTCTTCCTGGTGGGAGCCGGTCTGTCCCTCCCCGGCCCTGCCCCTGGCGGAGGTGTTCCAGCTCTCGGCCTCACAACCTGATGCCGCCACGGGTCCCTGACCTCGTCTCCGGTTTGCCGCCTCTGCTTTCCCCGAACCCTAACCCCGCATCCCTGCTCCTGATGCTCTTGGTAACTTGCTGATGGCTTGTTGTGGGACCTAGTCCCACCTTCCTCGGCCACAGCTGCTGCGTGTCACTGCCGGCCGGCCTGGATCGGCCCTGGGCGTTGTGTGAGGATAACAGTCACCCCTCTGACTTGAGAGGAGCTGCCTGGATGGCTGCAGATAAACACCCTGGGAGCTTCCTCTGCATGTCCTTCACATTCCAAATGTCACGCTTTTCTCTCACAGAGCCCAGAGCCCTCCAAAGCCTGGATTCTTACTTGTCTTCCTAAGTGCCATCCTCTCCCCTGCCCGCATTGACTTACTCTCTCCTTCACTGAGCAAGAAAACATCTCTCAAGTTGACCCATAGCTCCTCCAGCTCTTGGGGAAACTCTGTCCTTCCAACCCTGCCCTTCAGATTTATCTCAAAACCCACTCCTCCGTGCTCTCTCCCTGCCTTTATGAAGGTTTTATCATCATTCCAAGACCTAATCCTAACCACAACTACCAAAGCTTAGATCACCTCCCAGTCCCACTCCGGAAGTCCTGCTGCACTTCCAGCTGAGCTCCCCAGCGTGCTCAAGTAGTACTTCCTCCAGGAAGCCTTCCCTGATCTCCTCCCCTCTTCTCTCAGGGCTGGCTGTCCGATCTTTCTGTATCTTCAGCATACCTTGATTGCAATGCTCCTCCCACTGTGCTATAGCGTTTACTTGCTGGTCTCCCCCATTAGGCAATGTTTTGGGGGGAGAAGGAATAATGTCACTCTGTCTTGGAGCCTAACATGGTGCCTGGCATGCGGTAGGTACTTATAAACATGGGTTGCTTTGATGACTCTTGCAGTCATTTCTTTTGTAACCTGTCCTATTCCTCAAGGCTCCTCCCACCACATAGCTTTAGGCAGGTCCTATGGCTGGGGCACAACAGGCACTTGAAGGAGGGGGTTGGGCAGAGTCAGGTATGTGCCTGGTGTTTCTCCAGGCACACCCAGCTGTTGACTGAGGCATCTCGAGGGGCAGTCAAGTTTAAGAGAAAGGTTTTTGACATGCTCACAAGTCCTCACCCTATGTGATTATGAAGACCCTTAGAGGAGCATGGGGCCATGCACTCTCCGTGGAAGCTGGTGGCAGAATAGCCAAGGCAGGAGGGCTGAATGCCAGGCAGATCAGTTCCCAATGGCCCATCCTTATCCTGGAAAGGCCAAAGGAATCTTTGAATCCATCTGGAACACTAGAACCACTCACGAAGGTGGGACAAGCCCTCTCCCGCTCTCCTCCCCACTTCCACCCACTGGCCTGCCCCCTGAGCAGGAACTGTGGACTCCAGCTCCCAGCTGGAACCCCAAGAGCAGAAATGTTCTTTTGGTTTTCCTGTTGGAATCCCACGAGCAGGAATGTTCTCGTGGTTTTCCTGTTGGAATCCTCGGGGCAGGAATGTTCTCGTGGGTTTCCTGTTGGGATTCCATGAAAAGCGCTTTCATTCTTCCAGCCTCATGCCCCCAAAGTTTCAGGGGCACGGGATCCTGGGCCAGTCCCAAGTTTAGCCCCTCCCAGGCTTTGCCGACAGGCTCTGGGCATCTAATTAGTGTGGACACCTCCCAGAGGAGGGCCTCTTCAGCCGTGTAAGGTGCTGCTGCTGAGGTTTCTGAGCTAAGCTGCGGTCGTTTCTGTTCTGCTGCTATGAACAGGGTCTGCGGGGAGGTGGCTTGTCCTGCTCTGGAGTGGAAAGATAGGTTGGGCTCATGCTGAGATGGAGCCACACTGCCTGGGTCTGGAGGCTGGCTCCTTAGTAGCCAGCTGTTGAATCATCAGAAACTCTCTGAACCTCAGTTTCCTGAGTTGGATGGTAATCAAACCGATGCCCTAGAGTTGTTGTCAGGGGCAGGGGCACGAATGAGAGAACTCTCCACACCTTCTTTCACTGAGCCGGCGACCAGGTCCCACTCGCCACACCATGACATGGTGCAGCCACCCCGTGCGTTTGCTGAGCAAAACCTCTCTTTTTCCTCTGCAACATCTCATCCATCTCACAGCTCCACGTTTCCAGGACCCCTTTCTGCTCCCAACAGCTCTGGCCTGGTGTCCAGAGTCACTGGCAGGTCCCTGTGGGCCCCACTCCTGGCCCCACCCACCTGCAGCCACTTCCCTTGGAATTCCTGGCAGGCTGAGGGGCCTTCCTCAGACCATGGGTGTTTGAGGAAAGAGGTCAGAGCGAACTGTGTCCAGCTGGTGTGTGTAACCTTAACTGAGGCTCAGCTCCTGGGACTGACTCCGTGATTGTCCCACTGGGCCCTTGTGGGCAGGCCGCCCCACCCATCCTCCCCTCCCATCCCCTCCCCCCTCTCCCTCTTTCTCCTCCTCTATCCTCCTCCTCCTCATGGGCATCCCAGCCTTCTCCGCTGTCCCAGGGCACTTACCTACTCCCTTCCTCTTCAGAACAGCCGCCTCATTCACCCGCTGCCTAGAGTGGCCAGCCTCTCGATTGCGTCTACCCCCCAGCAAGTGGCTGGGATGCACCGCTCACCGGGTTCTGCCGAAAGCCAGCCTTCAGACTGCCAGCTAACACACCCTCCTGCGTTATTTCACCATTCACAGAAAGGATGGTTAGAATGTTATCTAAATGCTTACGTATCTGCCGTTGTCTCACTGAATCCCCACCCTGTAAAAAGTACCATTCCCATTTTCTGCATAAGGAAAATGAGGTTCTGAGAGCCTGAGCAACATTTGGTAAGGGGACCAAGTCAAGATCACAGCTCAGGTCTCTGGACTTGCACCCAGTGGCCCATGCAGGCAGCTCCCCTTCCTCTACTGGCCTCCTCTACGAGGGAGGCGTTGACTGCCAGGATCTCTCTCCGGGAGGAGGTGGAGCTGGGCCTGCATCCCATAATGGCAGCTGTGGAAGCAGAGCAGGGTCAGGGTGAGCCCAGGTGGACGGGAGGAAGTGCTTCTTGAGGGCTGCCTCCTGCCCCCAACTTGGGCCTCCTGAGACAGAAGGGCCCAGGCCCTTTACAGAGATGCTGGGCAGCTAAAGTGAATGCTGAGAGCTGTTCTTTACAGGGAATTGTCTTGCCTGAGGCACCCAGGATGATGGCCTCACCTTGGTTTCTTGCTTGCCCTGTGAATGGCTGGGGGCTGGGGTAGGCCATGAGTGAAGCCTGCCAGCCTATCTAGCTCCACCTGCTCCTCTGGGCTCTGGGCTCTTCAAATGTCCCATCAAAGGAAAGACATCCCCAGGGTGGGGAGGTGGAGGGCTTTGTGGGAGGCTGACCTGCCCTCACAGCGTGGGGAGCCAGGAAATTGTAGCGACCAGCAGGAAGGACCTGCCCCCACCCTCCAACTCTCAGGCCCTTCATGGTCTCACTGAAGACAGTACCATGGATGGATCAGGGTGGTCTCAAGGTCTGCCCTATGAGCAGGAAGTGTCATATGGTTCCATTAATTACACACTGCCTTCCTCTTGCCCGTTCTCACCAGACATCTCTGCCTCTGCCTCCTTCACCCCTCTGCTCTCCTTCCCAACATTCCCAACTCCGCCTCTCCCTGGGAATACTAGCAACAAGAGCCACCATTTATGGACCACACACCACATGCATTAAAGCTGCCATTTATCAAGCCCTCACTGTTCCAGGCATGTGCGAAGCATTACACACACACACACACACACACACACACACACACACACGCTATGTCAGTTAATCTTTGCAACACCCACATTAGGAAGGTACTAATATTGTCCACATTTTACCGATGAGAGAACTGAGCAGTAAAAACACCCATCCAAGGTCACCCCCAGTGAGTGTGGGGAGGTCAGTGTGACCCAAAGCAGGGCTCTCTAAGTGTGGGCTGAACAGAGCGTCCCAGGTGCTCAAAAGGACAGGGGAAAGCAGCTTCCTGGTCGGCCGCTGGGCTGGATGACCCTAACACTCTCACCCCACCCCTAGGCCATGGACCATGGGGCTGATAGAGACAAGAAACAGCCCACTGTGGGTGTCCCTCTGTTCTGGTCCCCTAGTGGTCACTCTTCCGTCTGTCTGTGGTGAGTTGTGGGCTGGGGGTGGGGATAGAGAAAGAACAACCTTCTCACTCTTCGACCTCACTTTATGTCTTTCCATCTCTCTGCACCTTTATGCTTCTGTTTCTTTCACCTTTATTTCTTTGTCTCACTCGGATTTCTTTCTTTCTTTCCATCTATCCACCTGTTTCTTGGTCCCAGTAGGCAGTGGAGACGGCCTCTGGCGCCCAGGTGGGGTCATGACCTCACAGCAAAAACCCTCAGACACTTGAACAGAGAGGGTCCTCTTTTACAGCTGGATTCTTTCAGCTCAGTGGTTCTTCCAAGCTCTGCCCCAGCCTGGTAGACCAACCTGGGGGCTTCTTTTTAGCACCTGGATGCATCTACTGCCCAAAGATTCCAACCCATAGATTTGGGGGAGCTGGGTGGCTATTGGAAAGCCGTTTCCTCTGTGTGTGGCACCCACCGTCTTCTACTGGGGACTCCCCAGGGCAGACGGGTGTCTATCGCCCCATCACATGGGGCCCCTCAGGGCAGGGCTGTGCCTCCATCACCACAGGAGGCCCCTACCTCTCTCCGATCCTCCATCTCTCACTCCCTCGATCCTTTCTGTTTCACTGGCTCTCCTTTGGGATCCTGGGCCTTTAATTTCATTTCCCTGCTTGCTGCTGACCAGTGCAGAACAGCAGGGGCTGCTTTTCCAGACACCCCTGAGAGAGCATTCCTGCAGGGCAGAAGGGCAAGCTGGGAAGAGGTCACCCTTGGAGAGTGGTGCTTTTTTGGCTTTTCTGAAAATTGTGAAAATGTGACTTTGTCTGAGCAAGTTAAAAAAAAAAAATCAGTGCCACCTCCCACAAACGATACTGTTTCTCAGGCCACGGAGCTGCAGTGGGTAGACAAATAAGACATTAAAAATAGCTTTGTGTTTCCCAATCTTATGGCCTCTGGGGGCTGCAGGGAGAGGCCTTGGCTGGGCTGGGTTTCGGGCCCATTGTCTGCCTGCCCTGGGCTAGGGGTGGGCATGGGGGCTGTTTGCAGGCACAGTAATTCCTGGTCAGAGAAGGGAGGAGAGGGAGGTCTTAGCGAGGGTGGGCAAGATAACGCACACTTGAATCGACTAGCTGTTTGGTGTTTATTTTAACTTTTCTAGGCCAAGAAATAGAGCACACTCCATCTTGAACTTCAGTTTCCATCAACATTTCCCCCACTCTACTTTCTCTTTTTTTTTCAAAAGTGTGCAGAGGAGACTGAGATATAAGGTCTTATTTCCATCTGGGCTTTGGCCCAAGGGCCTCGACCAAAAAGTTACTTAAGTCATATTTCCATCATCTGCAGATGGCTGTGTATTTATTTCTCACCAAAGTAAAATCCCAAATGGACTGCAGATATTTGCACGAGTCAAAACTGCTTCCTCCTGGCAGCATTGGGATGGGGCTTTGATCCTTCTGAGAAAACAGAAATGTTGGCCCCAGCCCGGCAACAATGGAGCCTTTGGGATTTTGCAGACGAACCCAAGACCTAGGTCTTCAGGGGTCCACAGGGGCCATATCCCAGAGACGGGAGCAGGGGCTTGGAGAAGCAAAGAGTGCAGAAATCAAAGAAGGTAGGGTCACTGGGCAGGTGACTGGCCCAGAATAACCCTCTGGAGGATGGCAGCCACCATATGAACTCTGAGCGCGACTGTGTGCAGAGGGAAAGGCAAACTGTGGAAAATTACTTGGGGAGAAACCGCTGCTCCTGGACACAGAGCCCTGCTGTTAGGCCTGTGTCGTCTGGCCTCCATTTCTTTCTCTGCTCTCTCACCCTCAGCGCGCTGAGCCTGGCCTGGGGAGGCGGCCCCTGGTTTGAACGCCTGGGCAGTTCAGCCCTGGGTCAGGGTGAGGCAACCTAGGTTGCCCCCAAGAGAGGGTTCCTCTCTGCCACCAGAGGTGAGCTCGTCTTCAGGGTGGAAATCCTCTGGGTGCCCCTTTCCCCTTCCCCAGGCCCTACCTCCTGCTTCCATAGGGAGAGGGTCTGAATGAAGATGGTAGGGGTGTGGGGTGGAGGGGCTCTCCAAGCTGAGGGAACTCACTTAAAGGCTAAGGAGGGAACCAGAGAAACAAAAAGGATGGTATAAGACAATACCAGAAGCTCAAGTTGTGATCTTTTCTACCCTCTCCCCTTTCCTGTTTCTCATTTTCATTGATGTCCAGTGTGTATTTACATGGTTCTGTTTCTTGATTTTTGTACCTTTGCAACAGTGCTGATTTCTGTAAAGTGAATCCCATGTTACCATTGTCATCGGTTATAAAATCATAGATGTGTCCCCATGACCATAGGAGGGTGGGCGTGCCTGTCCCCACTGGGAGTTGAAGGCTTTTCAGAGAAACAGAGCTGGACCCATGAAGGAGGCAGAACACTGTCAGTGCTGTTGTACCACTTCTAGAATGTTCCTGGCTTCCTCAGGGCTGTCCTTCACGCTAAGTTTTCCCAGCCCCACACAATTCCTCTTAGCCTGGGCCCTCTTGGCCTCACACACTGCAGGGCCTGAGCAGGACCCTGGGCCCCAGGGTCTGAGTTTCTGGGTGGAGCACCCTTGGTAAATTCCGCACCCCCGCCTGGGGAGCTGGGACTCAGCTCTCTTTCAGTTCAGTTTTCTGGCTCTCCTTGGCTCCTCTCAACCCCCGTGAGTCCACAGGCCCATTCCCCCACCCCAAACCCTCCTTCTCTCCCCCACATCTTGGCTCAACACTATTTTCCTTCAAGGCTTTCTTTCAATAGCACGCAGAGCTGGCCACCAGTGTCTCTGGCCTGGCCCATCTCGAAGCCTGACCCTGACTCATGGTCCCAGGTCCTGGCAGGACGTGGTTCACACCGGTTTAAAAAACCCTGGACGGCAAAGTTGCAAACCATCTGCACCCTCTTCTTCCGCTCGAGACGTTATTTATGTGAGCAGCTTTGTACTCGTTGCTAAATGTGGCCTGTGTGAAGGCTGTTAATTAACCCTTTGAGAAACGAGCTTCCCATCGGGGCAGGGACAGGAACACATTTGTAATCAGGTAGTTAAATGCTGAAGATTTATCTCACTTCAGATTAATGAAGCCAGAGGAAGGGGTAGAGGAGATGCCCTCCGAAGTGGTTTAAATAAAGCCCGTTTTGTGCACACAGATTGTCAGAAGGGCAGGAAATTCTAAATCAACTGTGCTCCTGGGCCTCAGTGCAGAGAGGGAGGTGTGTGTTGGAGGGAGTGGGGGTGGCAGGCCACCAAAGCCCGCTGGTGTTAAGTGTGGTGGCAGAGGTTGGCCATCAGGAGACAGGAAAAGGCAGCTCCCCTCCAGTGATGGATTGTGTGGTCATGGCATTTCTTTGGCCATCTGTAAAATGGGACCATGTCTTGCCCTGCCTTCCTCACAGGGCACTTGTGAGGGAGAGGGAGGAAAGAGTCTGAGGCTCTACCCAAATATCAAAAGGGTGATCATATTATAGAGGCATCTCAGGAGGGTGGAGTGACAAAGTAAGAGGTGGGACTTTCATTCCCAGTAGAGCCAGGAATGAGGGTCATTCTAGGATCTCAACAACTGGCTGAGTATAGTTTCCTCGATGCTGAAAACAGTCCTTCTCCTAAAAAAAGGACAGGACAACTTTTGGAGTGTCCCTCATCCTTGGTTTCCCAACCCAAGACCCATGGTTTCCCACCTTCCCAGATGAGCAGAGGGTGTTGCTGGATGGGGGTGGGGGGTGGGAGAGGGTAGACGGGAAGTCCCATTCTGTCTCGGCTGGGCATGGGGCTCAGGGCTTGAGTGGGCCACCGAAACCTATCGATATTTATAACCTTGACTCTTTACATTCTGTGTGAAGCGAGCCTAAAAAGCACCATTGAAAGCAAGGGCTTAGATGCCTGCACTCAGCCAAGCTTCCTGTCAAAGCCCAATGAGCCCAGAAAACAAAAAAATGTATTCATAGCTCTGAGCCTTCCCCTCTTCCCAGGCTTATTTCATTTGAAAATATTCGGAGTTGGAGAGAGGGGAGGAAAAGGAAGCGGAGTCCAGCCCAATCACCTTAGTGACCCTGCGTCTGCTGGCGGTGGGGGTGGGGGGTGGCATAACCTCCCAGAGCCACACGGTCACCAACTTATAAGGGCGTTGTGAGGAGTAGGTGAGATAATGCATAAGAACTTTAGTCGGAGGGGCACAAAAGAGTCCCCCCTCTCCTCACCGCCCCGTTCTGTTCTCCCCTGAGGTCTGCTTCACCCCTCCAACACATCCTTTATAATGTGCCCAGAGCAAAGTGAACCGGTATCTTGCAATGATTTTACTTAGACTTACCAAAATGATGATGAACCTTAAGGGGAAAAGAACCCAACTATCTCTATTTCAACCTTACTCATAAATGAAATAAAAGTGTACGTGTTAAGAGTTGTCGCTGAGTTAGCTGTGCTTTCCCAAGTTTCCAGGTGATTCTGAGGTGGGCTAACCTTTGAGAGCCACTGTTCTAGGCCATGCTCATTCTCCCCAGGCCGAGACACGAGGCAGGAGGGGGTGATGGCATTGCCCATTTGTAATGCCTCCCGGAGGCTTTTGCTAAAAGGCACGTGCTTCGGCCACCTCTTTCCTGTCTAGTCACTCAGTAGGGGCCCACAAGCCCACTCTTCACTCCAGGAGTGGGGACTTGTCCAGTGGAAGTCACTCCTGAATCCCCTTTCTGGAGGGCCCACCTCCTCACTCTGGAGGTCTGGGGAAGACTGAGAGCCTTTCTAGAATGTTTCTCATCCACACCCCTCTCCCACAACTCCCCACTTGGCGTCAGTAAAGCTGCCAGTCGCTTTCCCAGCTGGCAGGCACGTCTCAACAGAACTCTCTGGGTTGATGAAAATGTTCTGTATCTGTGCTGTCTAATATGACAGCCACAAGATGTGTTGCTATGGAGCACTTGAGATGTAGCTAGAGAGGCCAAGGAACTAAAATTTTAATTTTCTTTCATTGAAATTAATTTAAATTTAAATAGCCACATGTGAGTCATAACTGCTATACTGGACAGTGAAGTTCTAGAATCTCCATCAATACATTGGTCTCTGTGGCCTACTTTCCCTACACCTTTGGCATCGGATCCAGCCCTACAGACTTCTGTACCATTACACAGAGGGTAAACTGAGGCCCGATAGAGAGAGGGTACTCTGGGATGCAAAGAAACCTAGGGGAAACTGGGATCCACCCCCTACTCTGCCTTTTAGCCAGGTCGTTGGCCAGCAGCCCCATTGGACCCTGGCCTCTGGCCGAGGTGTGGGAGGTTGAATGTGATGAAACCCAAGCCCCCTTGGCTGGCGCCCAGCTGTGGTTTCACACTTGAGCTTCAGAGCTGGGCGGAGGCGGCTGGAGAGGACTGTCAGAGGATGGGAATTCGGGTGGCCTGGCCAGCAGGCCCTGGGAGCAGGAGCTGTCCCCAAGGGAGTTTCCAGGCCAAGCAGGCTTCCAGATTCTGTTGGTTCCTCCTGGCAGCTGACCCAGGCCCTCCTGGATGTCCCACTGTGGGAAGGGGCAGAGAGGGGACAATGAGGTGGCAGATGAGCATGTGTGACTACATGTAGTGAGTATGTGGAAAGGAAGGGGGTGATGGCTCTAGCTTTTCTAGGGAGGAGACCAGCCAGCTCCCTCTACCTTCCCCACCATCACCAATGGCTACATAATTTGCAGGGCCCAGTGCAAAATAAAAATGCAGGCTTCCTTGTTCCAAAGTTATTAAGGATTGCAAGAAGATGACATCAGAGCATCCAACCAAGTGTGGGGCCCTTCTGAACACAGGGCCTGAGTGACTGCAGAGGTTGTACCTCATGAAGCTGGCCCTCCCACCAATGCCAGAGAGACCTGTGCAGGCCTCGGAAAGGAGATAGGGCCTGTGTGGACCTATCTCCTGAGTCCACTCCTCTGACCTCAGCCCCATGGGGACTTCTGGAGGTAAAGGATTTGAGTCTTTTGTGTATCACATCTCCCCAAGTTTTCTCTTTGACAGGCTGATGTCCTCAGGCTAGGAGGAAGGCTTCAGAGAGACCATCTCAGCACCTGCCCTGACCCTGTCTCAACCTCAAGGAGGGGACAGGGAGGCAAGACACAGTGCAAGGTCATACAAGCAACACGTTTATTGAGTGTTTATTTCATGCCCATGGCCTATATTATCTCATTTGAGCTCCCTAGCACACCCAGAGGCAGTGATCCTGTGTGCCCCTTTGCAGATGAGAAAACCAAGCAGAACAGGGGCTTTCTGCACAGAAGGAAATGTTCTATATCTTGGCTGTGTTTGTTGCATGAATGTATACATTCATCAAAATTCATCAAGCTGAGCACTTGTGCATTTATTGAGTGTAAATTATTCTTCAATAAAATTTATTTATTTAAAAATATGCTTTAAAAACTGAGGTACAGAGACTTTGAGAACTTGCCCAAGCTCCTGTTCATAGTGAGTGACAGAAACAGGATTTAACAGAAGTATTCAGGTATAGTACCACGCTGGTGCAAAGATCATGGACCATGGGGTCAGAAAGACCAGGTTTCAGGCCTATTGACTTTTTGTCCTTGACCAAGTTACAGAACCTCAATGAGCCTCGGATTCCTCATCTGTAAAATGGGCTTCCATTGTGTTTAGTGCTGTTGGGGGCATGGTGGTGGGATGAAGACCTTACAGTGTCCCTGGAAGCTGCATGCAGTGCTCTTGTCCTGCTGTTCATGCCTGTGGGCTGGAGATGAAGCTGAAGGACAGTCTCAGCACCCCCCTGGGGGACACCCAGCACCCTCCTCTCTCCTCCACCAGCCTAATGTGGATTTTAGCTCAGGCCCTGCCCAATCATGGGGTGCAGGGCCCAGGTGCCAGTGTGGCACCCGGGGTCTAGGGCAGCATCCGAGGTGTGAACATCCCTCTGTAGAGAGTCACTGAGAAGCTCCCAAAGTGGGGGGCAGGGGTGGATTGAGTTAGGATTTAGAAGCCTGGAGTATGGGAGGTGTCTGGAAGGCACATGCTAAGGCCCTTGCCTTTATTCAGAAGGGGATGGAGTTGGCTGTGGACTTTGTTAGAAAAAACATCAAGCTAAGAACGTCTTAAAAAGTAAGGATGTCCACAAAAAGACTAGAAATAGAATGTGTTACTCCCAGCCTCTGGCGTCTCTCTGTCCACATCCCACTCCCCTCTGCTGGGCTGGACTGCGATTAGTTATATATTTACTTGTGCCCCCCACACACCAGCCCAACATGCAAGGAACTTAAGTTGTGTTTATCATTTTGGTCTCCTGACCCCTGGCCAGGGCCTGGCACATACTGTGTGCTTAATAAATGCTGGTTGCAGAGAAGTAAGGACTGGGGGTAGACCCACCAGCATGAGGACTTGGGCCCAAACTCTACCAAACTCCTGAGGGGAAGGCCCAATCCATTGCTCAAGTAGGAAAGGACAATTTGGGCTCTAGGTCCCCACAGTCTTCCTGACATAGACCAATTCCACGTTCTGATTTTTTGGAAAATTCTGTTGTTTTTATCCCCAAAGAGCCAACTTAGTCCCCAAATCCTAATACTACCCCCTCCATCAGTAGAGCCCCACATTTCATGTGTTACTCATGAGAAAGCTGAGGCTCTTTAAGGTTGGGGACTCCCCCAAAGACACACAGCGATGTCCTGACAGAGCTGCCCAAGAACTCTGGCCTCCTGGCCCCCATCCAGCTCCACAATACACCTCATTGCTTCTAATGCTCTCCCAGCCCCCACCCCCACCCCAGTAATGGAACCCAGCTGGGTGGGGTTGGCCACTGAGAGGCTCCAGGCTTGGCTTGGGCCAGCGGCTCATAGAAATTGGGCCATTTTCCTGGGGTGGAAATGAGAAGCAGATGTGGCTCTGGAGCTGGGGTGCAGACTCATGCCGTGTCAGGGGGCTCAGGTTACATGAAGTAACACGTGATCGTGGTTACAAAAACAGCCTAAAACTTCCATGGCCCACATGAGGGGGGTGGTGTCCAGCCCAGATGGTGAGCCAGGTTCCATCTCTACTTTTACCCCTCACCTCCTTGGTAGCCTCTGAGATCCTGAAAGGAGCCTGGTTAGATGGGAAGGGCTGGGGGAGAGCAGGTCCCTGGCTGTTATGCCTTCTGGCTCCTACTCTGTGTGCAGAGTTTAATTTCTGCTCCTCTGCTCAGAGCTGAGCCCTTGAACCAAGTCCCTGTCCTTAGGAGGATGCCCAGGAAGGGCAAGGCACCCTCTGCAGAGGCCATAGCAGCCTCTACCCAGGGGTGGCTGGATGCAGTAGCCCAGGCAGGCCCCCAGACACTTTTTACAGCCTCACACCAACCACCCTGATGTTCCACCACTCTGTTTCAATCCTTTGGGCTAAGGGATTGGCCCCTGGTCACAACGCACACCTTTTCTTGGAAAGTGTCAGGTCTGATACAGTATTCAGGCAGCCTTACCTGAGTGGAGATTAATTTATCAACTCCTTGCAAACAAACAGCCAGCAGGGCCTGGACCCAAGGAGAAAGGCTGAGGCAGGACTCTGGAGGAAGTAAGGCTCTGGCCCAGGGGGAGCCCAGGAATGATTTGGCAATGGTAGCGTTTATGTGGAGGGGTGTCTGATCTGCTTAGGCCAAAGGGGTAGGGCCCCATTCATTCATTCATTCATTCATTCATTCATTCATTCATTCATTCATTCATTCATTCAATGGTTCTTGCACACCCACTGTGGCCAGGGCAGTGGGCTAAACCCTGAGGATCCAGAGGTAACTGAGCATGGATTCAGTCTCTGGGACCTCACTGACCACTGGAGCCCATCAATAGCTTTGATTGATTCATCATCATTTGCTCATTCATTATTGAGTGTGTACCATGTGTCAACACTATTCTAGTCTCATAGGATCTATCAGTGAACAAAACTGATATTTTTGAAGGGGAGACAAACTGTAAAAATAAAAAAAACAAGTTAAATAGTATGTTTAGAAAGTGGTAAGTGCTAGGGAAAGAAAGAAAAATGGAGCAAGTGAGGGGGATCAGGAGATGGGGGCTGGTTGCAGTGGTCCCAGGGCAGGGAGAGTGGGCTTTTCTGACAAGGTGAGACTGGAGTGTAGACTTGCAGCTGGTGAGGGAGATGAGAATGGGTATCTGGGGACATGCAAAGGCCCAGAGGCAGGAGGGACCTGGGGTGCTCAAGAGCAGCAAGGAGGTCAGTGTGGCTGGGGTAGAGACGGAAAAGGCAGTAGGAGTAGAGAGCCAAAGTCAAGAGGTGCCAGGCCCGAGGATCTCAGAGACCGCTGTGGGGTTCTAACTTTTATGATAAGTGAGATGGGAGGTGCTAGAGGGTTTTGAACAGAGATGTGTATTGACTGGTTTTTTCAGAGTACCACTTGGGCTGTTGTGTCCACGATAGCCTGGAATGGGTCAAGGGCAAGGGCAAGAGGGGCAGTCAGGAGACATCTACAACAGTCCAGGCAGGAGCGATGGTGCAGCCAGTGGTAGTGGTGGAGGAGGGGAGAAGCACCCGGGAGAAACCTGAATAAGACACCATGGTAACCTGGAGAAGGGAATGATGAACTCTGACAACGCTTTCCCAGGGGAGGTGACTCAAGCAGGATCTTAAAAAATGAGCAGTTCAGCAGGCACTCCAGAGAGAACATTCCAACACCACATGTGACAGGGCCGCAGTGGGAGAGAGCCAGGCGTGTTTGGGGAGCAGTGAGGTAGCCGTCACTGCTGGAGTATAAGGGCCAGGAAGGGCAAGGCGGGTCTGGCTTGATCAGGAGCTGGCTGCTCTTCCAAAGGGTGTGATCCTGTGGGCATTAGGGAGGTGTGACGGGTTTAAACTGGGGGCTTGGGATTCTTAAGGCCCAGTTTCCACTTAAGAAAAGTCCTGTGGTCACTATGAAGGGTTGGGAGAGAGGTGGAGAGAAGAGACCTAGATGGGAAGGAGAAAATGAGGACCTGACCCCATCAGTGGGAGAGAGAGAGAGGAAGGATGGGAAGGATTTAGGGACCACAGAGGATCAATGCATGTTGGGGTGAGAAAAGAGAAGCGGGCCCTTTAAGGAGGAGGAAGAGTCCGTTTGGACAGCTGGATTGGAGGTGCCTGTGGGGTATCAGAAAGAGAAGACCTGGAGCAGCTGATGGAGGAACTGAACGGGGACTGTGTCCAGGTGCCCATCCCTCAAGGGGCAGGAGGCAGCTTAAGCTGTGGAAGTCCACCAGCTAAGGGGCACCTCCAGACTTTTCTCTTTAGGAAGCTCTGAATAGAGGTATATCTCCCTCCTCTTTGCCTCCCTCCCAAGGCCTTCGGGAGACAGAGAAAGAAAAAATTATCTTGAGAGTGAAGAGGAAGGATTCAGGAGGGGATGGGGCTCCTGGGATAATGCTGAGAAATCATAGATGCACGCGTGCTCCCCGAACAGGTCCCAGCTCACCCCTAGGGAGTTTGTGGTGAGTGCCTGGCTATGCAGGGGTCTTGGTATTGGCCTGACGTGGGTCTCTGCATACGGAAGCCTGCTTCATGCAACCGCATGTAAAGTGATGTCTCTTCTCCTCTGCATGGTTCTTATTCTCTTGCAGCCCTTCCCGCTGAAGGCTCACTGCCGGTGAAGTAGAGGGCGGTTTCAAAACAAGGCATCAAGTAGGGAACGAAGCAGGTGAGAACTGGAAAAGCTGCTGCCTGATGGTCGTAGGACCAGAGAGGAGGACCCACAGAAGAGAGACCAAAAAGGCAGCGCTTCCCTTCACCCCGGGGGAACTTCAGAGGGTGGTCTGGGATAAACCCTAGTCAGGTCTGAGGGTGAATCTTACTGCATGGGGGTGAGTGGGACTTGATTCTCAGATTGCAGCTGTGGGGAATTTTAGTAAATCCCCTCAGCGATTCAGAATAGTGCCAGTGCAGCATGGTGCCGTCTAGGAAGAAACTTGAAGTAGCTGAGGAAGGAGGTCTGGGAAGGGCTTCGGGGAACCCTGCCTGTCCTGGTGTGGCTGAGGAGCAGTCTGGGGACTTGGAAAGGAGGGGAAAGAAAGAATCCAGCCACCCATCACAATGGCCGCCTGAGAAGTACCTAGGGGTGATGGGAGATGACCCCACATGCAAGCCTGTTTCCTACAGCCCAAAACAGAGGCTGTGATCCCTGAGAAAGGAGTTACCCACACCCCAAATTCTCAACCCCCTCAATGGAGTCATCTGTGTTGCTCCTTCCCCACAGCAGGTGTCGCCATAGTGCTGGGCTTGGCGACTGAACCTGCCAGGAAACCCTCCCAGGGAGGACAAGAGGGGAGCTCACCCTGGGAGGGCACCCCAGTCCTGCCTCCCTCCGTGCCTATCTGCCCCATTCACTCCCCACCTGCCGGCCTGCCACATTCCCAGCTCTTGGCCACATCATAAGCCCACATCAGTGCCCCTAGCCAGAAAAGGGGGCTACCAAGAACATTCATTAGTGGCAGTAGGGGCAGGGGAGAGAGTGCGTTTGAATGAATGAATGACAGAATAAATTACAGCAGCCCTCAGGATGGTGAGAAACCTTCTGCTGATGAATGTGTCTTGTATCTCAATCTCTAGTCCTTTAGTCAAGAGGGAAAACCCTAGGTGCCCCTTGTCTCCTTGCTTCTCCCTTTACTATCCTCCAGGTGGGCCAGCCCACTTTTGGCAGAGGATGAGTGTCAGCTGGTGCCAGTGGAGCTGGCCTAGGCCATGCTTGAAGTTGGGGGTGGGCCCTGGAGGGCAGTAGGGCATGAAGGACCCAGGAGAATCCTCCAGGTGAACTTCCAAAGGGACCCAAAGGTCCTACCTAGGGTGGGACCTTAGGGGCACAAGGGCCTCCTAGGAGAACAGAAGGAAGAGGTGTGTATGTTGGCTGGTTCCACCTAGGACCCACAGTCCCCTTTCCCCCATTGCCACTCCCCCCATCATGGATTCCTTAAGGGTAGCTCTCCAGCCTTGAACTTCAGGCTGCCACAGGGAGGAAGGGGCCAGGAAGCAGTAGGGATGCATTTAGGGCTGGATCAGGTAGGCAGCCACAAGGTCAGCCAGAAATGTCCTGTCTGCTCCAAAACCCAGGAGCATACTGAGTGGGCTGAAAGTGGGGGAGGAAGGGGCTGACGATAAAGAGTTCTCAGACATCTTGCACAGCTGTCTGGAAGGAGGTATGTGGAATTTTCTGTCTGATGTCGAAGTTGTCTTGAGTTGCTGTTCTGCAAGAAAGTAACTTCTCGTCTAATTTGTGACTGAGGGTGGCACTGCTGATAAACCTACTAATGTTGCTCCTTGCCCATGGTGGGGGAGGGGGAAGTCATGGCTCCCAGCGCCCAAGGAGTTCACCATGCAGCTAAGGAGGTGGCACAGGTACAGGATGAGATACGAAGCACAGAGGAGCATCAGTGTAGGAGGAACCAGTGGGGATGGGATCAGGGTGGTCTCCAGGAGGACTTCTTGGAGGAGGAAGGAGATTCAGGAAGGGTTTCCAAGACTGTGTGAACAGTAAAAGCAAAGGCTTCGAGAAGGAGCAGAAGTTTGGAGGGATGGGGAGAGATAGGGGACACTAAGGAAGGGCCTGGCACACACAAGACACTCAGTAGATTTTCTAAGGAGGAAAGTAAGGACGGATAGAGAGGAAGGAGGGAGAAAGGAGTGGGCTGAGAGCTTCTCTCAGGCTGGTCACCCACCCACATTAGCCCTGTGGCAAACAGCTGCAGAAGCACCCCACCTGGAGAGTCCGGCAGACCCCATCCCGGCTTACTCAAACATGAAGCTGAGGCTTGAAAACAGGCATGTGGCCAAACCCCACCCTTCGGCCTCTACCTCCAGGCATATCTCCACCCAATTCCCTGCTGAGCCCATAGCCACTTCAGAGCTCTGCTGGAGGAGGGGCTGTTTGCCACCCTGGGGTGACTGAAGGCCCAGTAACAGCCCTCCCCTGACCAAAATGGCAGCTTAGTGAGACAGTAGGGCCTTTGTCTGGTCCAAACCCTGCTGGGAGGCCCTCTCATCCTGAGTCTTGGCCTCCCACAGCATCAGGCAGGGCTCACCTGGCCTGGGGGAGCAAAGGACCCTGGCCTTGGGTGAGAATCGAGGAAGCCTGAATCCCTCCCACTGTTCCCTGAGCCCAGTATTAAGTGAGGTACAGAAAGTGCCCAGCCCAGAGTTCTTTGGGGAACCTCCTGATCCTGATCCTCTGGAAAGACTGGGAGAGGCAGGAGAAACACCTCTGCCCCCAAAAGCAGAGAGATAGAGGACAGAGAGAAGATCCTGTGATGAAGGTGTGAGGTTCCCTGAGGACACAGCTGGACTCTTAGATCCAGGGGCCCCACCCAGAGCAGCAAGTGGCCACACACACCCCCTGCCAGCCAGAGAGAATGTCTGGGGTTGATTCATTCTGGGCCAGAGGGAAGAGGGATAGGGAATCCCATGCTTGGCCCCACCACCCAGACTCTGGTTTCTGCTCTAGGTGAGTCACTTAACTGCTGTTGCCTGCACTATTCCCACAGTCTTGAAACCCTTCCTGAAAGTGATGTGCATATCAACAGATAGGAGGTGATGGAAGAAAAAAGAGAGAATGAGAGAGGGAGAGGGAGAGGGAGAGGGAGAGGGAGAGAGGGAGAGAGCACCCACTACGCTATTATGGGAATACCAGCTTCTAGTGCTTCGTATAAAGTGTTAAGTGATCTCGGTTGATCATCCCAAACAGCCCTGTGAGCTGGGTGCTATTACTACCCCCATTTGACAAATGAGAAAACTGAGGCTCAAGTCGGTTACCTGTCCAAGTTCCAGAGCTGGGAAACAGCAGAGCAGAGGAAATCTGATTCCAGACAGACCTATGACCTCTACAGCTCTCTTATCTGCTGGGGCCGGTGTGGAGGGGAAGGGTGCAGGAAGGGGAAAGGGCCCCCACGAGGCAGTGGAGAAGAGAGAATAGAATAGTCCTGGGACTGGCCCTGGGCCCCGGGCTCCCAAATGCCTCTGAGGTGGAGGCAGGTGGGAATCCAGCTTCTTCAGAAGCCAAAGCCTGTGTTCTCCCCAGAGGAGGAGGCCAGTTGGACCACCTCCCTCCCCGCCGCGCCTCAGGCCTTTGGGGGGAGGGATTGGCAAGCCTCTCCCTCCCCCTCCCCCTCTCCCCTCCCCTTCCCCTTTGACTTTACCTGTGAGAAGTCAATATTGATGTTTTATGACTCAGGCTAAGCACACATATTTTTCCTCCCATGGAGGGGTTATCTGGTCTGGAGGGTTAATCAGTGACCACTTGGGGGTCTAGGAAGCCTCTGAGAAGAAAGCAATTCAATTCAATTCCCTCAGCCCAGCCCCTCCCCTGCCCGCCTCTCCCACCTGCTCCCCCCTCCACCATTGCCCTTGTCACAGAGGTGCCCTACCAGTGGGTGAGGAGGCCTTGGGAATCTTAGGCTAAAGTCCTGGGGGGGGGGGGCGGTGTTTGGGGGACTGGTAAGATGCATTCAGGGAGAGCATTCTTGAAGCAGTTTGCCCTGCACATGGTGGTTTTCACCACAACGACTCTTTCAGTCAGTTGGCAGGACAGGTGGGTCCTGTGTGGGGCCACCATGGGCCCAGCCTGGTTAGGCCCTGGGGAACAGGAGCCAGCACTGTCCCTGGGAGGCATACACAGGGAAACAAGACTCATGTCACAGAACACACAGTGATGACTCAAGACAATGCAGCTGTTCCCTAGGGAGGGGTGTCGGAGCCCACCTGCGGGCCCCACCCTGCCTAGCACCTGCCTTGCAGCCTTAGGTGCCTCAGCTCTGCTCCCACGGTGGGTTTTGAGGATCAAATGAGATCTTGTACTTAGAATGGGGAGAAAATAAAGTGACTTTTTGAAATTGAAATAGCTGTGGCCTCGTCTCACCCTGGGGTTGATGGCCCTTTTACTTATTGAAACATAGTGATGGGCCTTTGGGGCTTAGACAGCTAAGTGCTCCAGAGCCACCTGCAGAGGTCCGGCTGAGATGAAGCATGAGCTGAACTGGCTGCAGGATAAAGGGAGAGAAATTGTGAGTCTGTGAGGGCAGCTCATGCGACTGTTCAAGGGACTCAGGACCAGGTGAGAACACAGAGAAATTGGGCGCCTGGAGAGGTGGCTTGAAAAATGCCTTGTGGGGCAGAGTAGGGACCAACAGGAACACCAGAGAGGAGAAATTCCCTGTGGTGGGGAGTGACCAACACATTTTGAGGATGTGATATGTGACCTTGAAGTTGAAGTCGTTTTACCCCCTGTGCTGTAATCGCCCCTCATTACTCCTAAACTTGATTAAACATCTGTCACACATATGAGCCTTGGGTTCTTGGTACATTGGGAGGGAGGGGGGAAGAGACTGGCATCTGCTTAGCAGGAGGCAGTTCTGAGAGGTGACAGCAGGCACAGGGCTGAGGGTCATGATGAGCAAAGATAGGTGAGAGTTGGGAGAAACAAACTGCTTCAGAAAGCCCTCAGGAATATTGGGAATGGGAGGTGATTCCACAAGGCTGGAGAACTTGAAGATACGCAGGCTAGAGACACCTGGGCTAGTTATATCAGCACAGGTGCCTTTTAAACACAAATCATGCTACAGATCTGCACTGTGATGGGATTGGGCTACGGTCTGGGAAAACTGAAGTTGAACACGTATAGTCACTGGCCATGTGCTGGGCACTTGACTGGGCCTATGGATGATGAAGATGGTAAGATGAGGTCCTTGCTCCTCAAAGAGTTCTCTCAGAGACAGACAGGCAGTGGCAGAGATGACTAATTATCTCCCTTCATCACTTCCTCCGCTTCTCTCTCTTTGTGATAAAACAGCCCAGAAAAAAAGACTGCATTTCATGGTTCCCCTTTCAACTAAGTATAGTGGACAGGAGTGACATGTACAACTTCTAGATTGCACACTCCCCCTCCCCTCCCCCTTCCTGTTCCCTGGAATGAGATCTGTGGGGTGAGCCATCCTGGACCACGTGGAGGGTGGTGCCCTCCTGGGATGGTGGAACAAGACGAAAGAAGCCTGGAGCCCTGGTGACTTGGCAGAGCAGAACTACCAGACCAGCTTGTACTCTCTCATGAGAGAAAAATAAACTTCCATCTTGTTTAAGCTGCAGTTATGTATGGTCTCTCGGTTACAGCTGCCAAAATCGATTCCATAATTATTTTAGACTACCTGGAGGTGGAGGACTGCCATAAAAATGCATATGTGGCATTGGCTTCATAGTCAGGTGGAGCAGACACAGATATGCAGGCTGGAAAGTTGGTGACTCGTTATGCTCTGGAAGAAGACTGAGTGAAACCATCATCTGTGATGGATCCTTTGACCGGAAGAGCACATGTTCTCTGAGCCTGTAACTCTAGAATTTGGTCACTGGTGAGTACTGACTGCTTATTGCTACATTCAGCAGATTCCTAGAGGAGAAACAGACTCAGGCAAGACCTAGCCCGTTTGCAAGTAGAGACGGAAGGGAATGCAGTTCTGCTAAGGGGGCTCCCCAATCTGCTGCCTGCAATCTAGGTTGACTGAGAGACTAGAAATTTGGAGACTTGAAGGGTTAAAAGCCAACTGCTCCTGTACCCCAAATGGAAGCAGTGACCTAAGTTGGCTCGGAAAAGACAGCCTTAGTAGGAGTTAAGACTGTGGCCCTGAGCCTCTCTGAAGCTCTCCCAGTTCAGAATTCTCTTCCAGACAATGGGAGGCATTCCAGCAGCCAAGATCAGATTAAGGGTGTTCCCTTTCCACCCAAGCCTATTGTCTCAGATGGCCTGAAGATAACTGCCATTAAGCATAGAGAGGGGTCTGGGCAGAGCACAGAAGCCAGTAAAAAATACCGCCAGAGTTTTCAGCCTGACAAACTTTGTCATGACAAGACCTTTGGCTGGAGGTACTGACTAGAAGCAAATACTCTGGGAGCCTGAGAGAGGCATATTCTTCAGTGCGTACTTCAGATGTGGTTATGAAGGGTAATGACCTAGCAATAGCCTACTTGAAGGCAAAGCCAGGGGCCAAGGAGGACAGTGGACAAGGGAGCAACTTCTAGAAAACAGAAGGCCAAGGAATCTATAACTTCTAACTGGCAAGCTTTGGTCATTGCTAGGGACTGGGGCCATCTGGGTAGTTCCCATTGTTTGATGTTCTGAATAAGAGATGCTGTTTTTTAATTGTGGTATGTGGTCCTTGGTCCATCAACACGTGTTGGAGGATGGCCAATAGGCAGGTAACTTGTCTTTTGGTGTGTTGGTCTCCGGGCCACAAGTAACTACATCCAGACTTGATTGAGGTGCTGGCTGCAGGACAGCATAGTACTTGAAGTTATGGGCCTTGCAAGGCAGTGTTTGTGTTTTGTGTGTGAAAAGAAGGGTGATCACAGATAGTTGGGTGGACTGGCAAAGACTTCTCACTTATCCCCAGGTCCATTTTTCCTTTCCCCCTCCTAATAATATAACACCTGACTTTTAGTGAAGCACACGGCTGCCCAGGATAAAGCTGCATTCCCCAGCCTCCTTTGAAGTTATATGTGGCTGCAACTAAGTTCTGGCCAATCTGAACAAAGTGATGATACAAGTTCTGGATCATATCCTAAAAAGGCAGAGATACTTGTCCACTGACCCATCCTGATGGCTGTTGGAGTGCCATGTTGGCCTCTGAATATGAGAGCAAAACTCTAAGGGTGATGGAGTAACGAGAAAGAGGTTGGATCCCAACAGTGCAGAGCTGAGCCCGCATGCCAGTTAGGACTTTCATGTGAGAGAGAAATAAACCTGCTCAAACCACTGGAATTTGGGGAAGAAGGAGGTCACTGTTTTTGTTATGGCACCTGAGCCTCTAACCTAATAAAGATGCACCTTAATTATTGCAGTACAATGAAATATTTGACCCAGTAGACATATGTGTAAAGTGCTAGTGCAGTGAAAAGGGTGATTAATTCTGCTTGGGGGAAATCTTGGAAGACTCTCAAGAGAGGGTGATATTTGAAATGAGTCTTGAAGGGCAAGAGACTTTTCCATATGTACAAGTGAGGTGAAAGGGAAGAACATACCTGACAGTTGGACAGTTTGATGCTCAAAGTGGTGAAAACATCTAACAAATGGTTCAGATGCATAAAGGATGGGGAGGTCCTAGAGATGGGACTGGTGAGGTAGATGGGCCAGTTGTGAAGACCTTGAATGTCATGCTATGGAGTTTAGACTTTACCATTTGGAACCACTGAGAGGTTTAACAGAGAAGTAATATGCTCTTTTTTTTTTTTTCTTTTTTTTTAAGATAAGTCTGACAACAGTGTGTAAGATGGATTTGAGAAGAGAGAGTCTGGGGCAGAGGGAAGGAACCATGTCAGTGTTATATAAGCCAATTCTGATTTTTCCCACAGAAACAATATTATAATACAGGATTATGTTCTTGGCCAAGAATCCGATTTACAAATTTTTATAGAACTGACCACAAAACCAAACTCAAGTTGTTATCATGGTATACCCATAATCTGTACATTACAATGTTTCTAAATAGTATACAAATTATTAAATAGGGCCACACAGCAACTAACCACAAAAATATGTATGCATAATATACAATGCCCTTAGTCTCGTATTTCTGCCTTTTAAGAAATTTATTACAAAAATTATGTTTGTATTTTAATAGCTTTATTGAAGTATAACTGACCTATAATAAACTGCTCATATTTAAAGTGTACAATGTGATAACTTTTGACATATTTATACATGCTTGAAACCATCACCACAATCAAGAAACTACACACTTTCATCACCCTAAGTTTCCTCGTGTGTGTGTAATTCCTTCCTCCCACCCCTTCCCCATCTCCCTTATCCCCAGGCAATCACTGATCTGTTTTCTGTTCCTAGAAAATTGAATTTTCTAGAATTTTCTATAAATGAAATAATACAATATGTACTCCTTTTTTTAATCTGAGTTACTTCTCTCAGCATAATTATTTTTGAGACTCATCCATGTTGCGGCATGTATCAATAGCTAATTCCTCTTAGATGTTGAGTAATATTTCATTGTATAGATATACCACAGTTTATCCATTCACTTGTTGATGGACATTTGGGTTGTTTCTATTACTTGGCTATTACAAATAAAACTTCTGTGTGCATTCATGAATAAGTCTTTGTACTGGCATATGCTTTCATTTCTCTGGGTAAATACCTAGGAGTAGAATGGCTGGATCACATGATAGGTGTATGTTTAACTTTTTTAAGAAACTGCCAAAAACTTTTCCAGAGTGGTTGGTGTTGTACCATTTTACATTCTCACCAGTTCCTCCACATCCTTGCCTAAACTTGGTATGATCACTCTTTGTCATTTAAGCCATTTTAATAGGCGTTAGTGGTATTTCAAATCATTTATTCATTATTTATCAGATGATTTCTTTGAGCATTCTTTACATATTCTGGATACAAGTGCTTTATCAAATACATGATTCGCACGTATTTTCTCCAAGTGGGTGGCTCCTTTTTCAGTCTCTTAACAATACTAAGAGCAGAAGTTTTTAATTTTGATGAAGTCCAATTTATCAATCTGTTCTTTTATGGACCATGCTTTTGGTGCTATATCTAAGAAATTTTTACCTACCCCATGGTCACAAAGGTTTTATTCTAGATATTTTATAGTTTTAGGTTTTACATTTAAATCCATAGTCCATTTTGAGTTACATTTTGTATGTGGTGCAAAGTATAGATAGAAGTTTACTTTTTTGCGTATGGATATGTAACTTTTCCAGCACCATTTGTTGAAAAGACTATCCCTTTGCACTGCGCTGCCTTTGTGCCTTTGTTGAAAGTCACTTGTCTATAGAAGTACAGTATGAGTCTATTTTTGGTCTCTTGATTCTGTTTCGTTGTCTATCTTTATGGCAATATCACACCATCTTGATTTACTGTAGCTTTATAATAAATTTTGAAATCAGGTAGTGTTTGTCTTCCAATTTTGTTTTTCAAAAGTTGTTTTTGCTATTCTAGGTCCTTGGCACTTCCATATGGACTTTAGAATCAGTTTTTCAATTTATATACTGTATTTTTTAAAAGCCTCTGTTTATTTTTATGTACAAAATGCAAAGAAGAAAGTAAAAAAAATCACAATAATCTGGACACTTATCCTTGAATATTTTGGGTGTATACTTCTAAACTTTTTCTATGCTTTAAAACACTTGCTTTATTAAATGTTTATGTAGCATTATATGCTAAGCATTGTTTGTTTTTCTTATATCAGGTTTATTGAAGTATAATTTATATACAGTAAAATTCATTGTTCAAGTGTACAGTTTGACGAGTTTTGACAAATATATACAGGCATGTAACCACCATCATGATCAAAATATAGAATATTTTCATTACCCCAAAAAGTTTCCTCATGCCCTTTTCCAATCACCCTCTTCCAAACCACAGGAACCTCAGCTCTAATTTCTGTCCCTATAATTTTGCCTTTTTTTCAGAATGTCCTATAAGTGGGATCACAATATGTAATCTTTTGTGTCTGGTTTCTTTTACTTAGCATATTGCTTTTGAGCTTTATCCATGTTGTGTATATAGGTATTTTGGTTCTTTTATTGCAAAATAGTATTGCATTATATGGACATACCACAATTTGTTTCTCCTTTCACCAGTTGATGGACATTTGTGAACAGTTTGGGGGCATTTGTGAACAAGGCTGCTATAAACAGCCTATAAACAATTACTTACAGGTATTTGTGTGCACTTGTATTTTCATTTCTCTTGAGTAAATAGAAATAGAATTGCTGAATCATTTGCTATGTGAATATTTAACTTTATAAGAAACTGCCAAACTGTTTTTGCTAGGTGCTGCACTATTCTGTATTCCCACCAGTAACATATGAAAGTTCTAATTGCTTCACATCTTCCTTAGCTCTTGGTACTGTCACTTTTAAAAACTGTAGCGATTCTGCCTAGCTGGGGATGAGGGTGAACTCCTCTGTGTGGAGTGTTTCGGGGGTGCCTTTCCACTTTGGCTCATGTTCAGCAAATGGCTTTATTAATTACTTACTAAGTGCTCTGGTGTGTCATCAATGTGGTTGGTTTTATAAAAAACAATGCCTTAACAGAAGAATATTTTCATAGTTTGTAAATGAGAGGGTGTAACAGGAAACTTGTCCTCAGCCCACAGGTCTCCTGGGAATCAACTTTAAAGACAATTTGTGCATTTTTCTTTTACAGAAAGATGAGTGGGTTCTAGATTCCCCGACCTTTGCTATGGCAAATGGCTATTCGTGGTGAACCCCAGGGAATACTTCAGACAAAAATATTAGGTTCTAGAAAGTTATAGGGGACATTTTAACAATAAGTGAGAGAGGAACATCTTTTCAAACAAAATGTATGCTAAAGAGAGAGGATATTGATAACGGTTGTTTGGAAATATCTATCACAGGTGTTCTAACTACTGAAAACTATGTAAACATGCCACATTATAAACTCTACACAGTAAAATAAAAAGCTTGGAAAGTTGTTTAAGTAAAACTTTCCAATTATTTTGTAAGAATGACTGGAATCAGGAAAAGTGGAAATTTACCAGCGAAATGTCAAGTAAGTGGCACAATGGATGGAAGTGATATATGAACTTCGTGACTTAATGGGCATAGTGTATGATTCAGGTCTGCCGTTTGGCAAGGTATCACTTAGAACAGTGGCCATCAGGGATACCAAGAGTCAAAATAAATTGAATTAGATGTTCAAATTGCTGTACCACAAAGTATTTAAAAAATATTCAATATAATACATGCAATTACAGACAGAATAGTGAGCATATACTAGAAAGATCCTTGACAGCATCCCTGAGACCCTGGGTCAACCCAGCTAGAGTCTGTCCTACTTCTGGACTCTCTGTTGCATGAGATAATAAATATCCTTATTCTTGTGTGCCTGATAACGGGGAGATTCTTTCCATCTTATTCCCTAAGCCGGCTTGAGTCAGAATTTCTATCACTTGCAGCTGAAAGCTTCCTGAGCTACCACTTTCCATCAGCCACTGTGCCCTCAGGTTGTTTCCAGCCTAAGGGCTTCACTGGGACTGGGTCACAGAGGAGAACCCAGGGACAGTTTGTGAGATAGGGGAATCATGTTAGTAGCAGCCAGGCAGTTAGGAGTCACCCTCCTTACCAGATCTGTGAGCAAACAGAAACATATTCTAAAACTATTCTAGCCCATGACATAATAATAATGATGATGATAACATAAAATAGCTAATATTTATTGAGCATTTGCTGTATGCCAGCTCTGTTCTAAATGCTTTGAATGTGTTGTTTCCTTTCAGTTTCCAAAGAGTCTGATGAGGTAATGCTGTTGCTATCCCTGTTTCTATGTGAGGGCACTGAGGTATAGGACATTTGTCCAAAGTCATAGAGCTTGCAAACATTGGAGCTGGTGTTTGGACCCAGGCTGTCTTAGTCTAGGATTCTTACTCTTAACCATGACACCACACAGCTTCTGATCCTTCTGTTCTTGCTTGAAAGATTCTTTCTAAATAACTGTGATCCTTGCTTAGAGATATTTCTGTTTTTAGAGCTTTACTTATGAAAACCCATAAAATTCATGCCATCTGGCAGTAACAACCATAATGGCCAATCCTTTCATATCACTGGACATGAGTCTAAACACTGATTTTGGCATGAAAAGAACAGATACTCCTATAACACTCCTCAAAGGACGATAAAATACTTAGGCTATTCCTAAACAAAATCCTAAAGCTAACGCTAACACCAATAATAGTACTAATCCTAAACATAAAACTAATACTAACACTAACACTAACCCTTGGTCTAATCTTGCCAATAACCTAAATATAACTCGAACCCGAGGACAAATCCTAACCGTAAACCTAACCCTAACCCTAACCCTAACCGTAAACCTAACAGTAAACCTAACCAAAACCAGAGATATAATCCTATGACTAACCATAGTTGTAATCCTATCACAAACCCAATACGAACTCTAACGAGAATATTAACCATAGGTATACACCTAAACCTAAGCCAAACCCTAACCTACACCAAAGTCTAACACTAGGTATAATACTATCCCTAAGCCTAGGTCTTATCATAAAACAATAAACCTAAACCGAACGCTAAAACTAACCCTAACCCTAACCCTATCCCTAGGTGTACCCTAACACTAACACCCTAACCCTAACCCTAAACCTAAACCTAGGTTTAACCCTAACCCTAACCCTAACCCTAACCCTAGGTCTAAC
>NC_138113.1:20494700-20497200 GCF_964146895.1 Miniopterus schreibersii
CCCTAACCCTAGGTCCAACCCTAACCATAACCCTAACCCTAACCCTAGGTCTAACCCTAACGCTAACCATAACCCTAAACCTAACCCTAACCCTAACCCTAGGTCTAACCCTAACCCTAACCCTAACCCTAAACCTAACCGTTGGTCTAACCCTAACCCTAACCCTAACCCTAACCCTAACCCTAACCCTAACCCTAACCCTAGGTTTAAGCCTAACTCTAACCCTGACCCTAACCCTAACCTTAACCCTAACCCTAACCCTAACCCTAGGTCTAACCCTAACCATAACCCTAACCCTATGTGTAACCCTAACCCTAACGATAACCCTAACCCTAGGTCTAACCCGAACGATAACCCTAACCGTAAGGCTAAACCTAAGCTTAACCCTAACCCTAGGTCTAATCCTAACCCTAACCCTAAACCCAACTCTAACTCTAACCCTAACCCTAATCCTAACAGGAAAGCAAGGTGTTAGGGTTAGGCTGAGACCTAGGGTTTGGTTTAGGGTTACTGTTAGACCTAAGGTTAGGGTTAGGGTTACACCAAGGGTTAGGGTTAGGGTTAGGGTTAGGGTTAGGGTGAGATCTAGGCTTAGGGTTAGCGTTAGTGTTACCATTTGGGTTAGGGATAGGCTTAGGGTTATACCTAGGGTGAGGTTTCGGGTTCGGGTTAGAACTAGGGTTAGGGTTAGGGTTAGGGTTACAGTTAGGGTTAGGGTTAGGGTTAGGGTTAGAAGTAGGGTTAGGTTTAGGTTTAGGGTTACGGTTAGGGTTAGACCTAGGGTTAGGGTTAGAGTTAGGGTTAGGGTTAGACCTACGGTTAGGGTTAAGGTTAGGGTTAGGGTTAGGGTTAAACCTAGGGTTAGGGTTAGGGTTAGGTTTAGGGTTAGACCTACGGTTAGAGTTAGGGTTAAGGTTAGGGTTAGGATTAGGTTTAGGGTTACCGTTAGGGTTAGGGTTACGGTTAGGGTTAGGGTTAGGGTTAGGGTTAGAGTTAGATCTAGGGTTAGGGTTACGGTTAGGGTTAGGGTTAGGGTTAGGGTTAGGGTTAGGGTTAGGGTTAGACCTAGGGTTAGGGTTAGGGTTAGGGTTAGGGTTACACCTAGGGTGAGGGTTAGGGTAACGGTTAGGGTTAGGGTTAGGGTTAGGGTTACACCTAGGGTGAGGGTTAGGGTTACGGTTAGGGTTAGAGTTAGGGTTAGGGTTAGCGTTAGGGGTAGACCTAGGGTTAGGGTTAGGGTTAGGATTAAGGTTAGGGTTAGGCTTAGGGTTAGGGTTAGGGTTAGGGTTAGACCTACGGTTAAGGTTAGGGTTAGGGTTAGGGTTAGGTTTAGGGGTACACCTAGGGTTATGGTTAGGTTTAGGGTTAGGGTTAGGGTTAGACCTAGGGTTAGGGGTAGGGTTAGGGTTAGGGTTAGGGTTAGGGTTAGCGTTAGGGTTAGACCTAGGGTTAGGGTTAGGGATAGGGTTAGCGTTAGGGTTAGACCTAGCGTTAGGGTTAGGGTTAGGGTATACCTAGGCTTAGGATTAGGGTTAGGGTGAGGGTTAGCGTTAGGTTTAGGGTTAGGGTTAGGGTTAGGATTAGTGTTAGGTTTAGACATGGGTTAGGGTTAGGGTTATGGTTAGACCTAGGGTTAGGGTTAGGGTTAGGGTTAGGGTTAGTGTTAGGGTAAGGGTTAGACCTAGGGTTAGGGTTAGGGTTACGGTTAGGGTTAGCGTTAGGGTTAGACCTAGGGTTAGGGTTAGGGTTAGGGCTAGGGTAAGGGTTAGGGTTAGGGTTAGGGTTAAACCTACGGTTAGGGTTAGGGTTAGGGTTAGAGTGAGGGTTAGGGTTAGGGTTACGGTTAGGGTTAGCATTATGGTTAGATCTACGGTTAGGGTTAGGGTTATGGTGAGGGTTAGGGTTAGGGTTAGGGTTAAACCTACGGTTAGGGTTAGGGTTAGGGTTAGGGTTAGGGTTAGGGTTAGGGTTAGCGTTAGGGTTAGTGTTAGGGTTAGGGTTAGGGTTAGACCTAGGCTTAGGGTTAGGGTTAGGGTTAGGTGTAGACCTAGGGTTAGGGATAGGGTTAGGGTTAGGGTTAGGAGTAGGGTTAGACCTATGGTAGGGTTATGGTTAGGGTTAGGGTTAGGGATAGGGTTAGGGTTAGGGTTAGGGTTAGGGTTAGGGGTAAGTTTAGACCTAGGGTTAGGGATAGGGTTAGGGTTAGGGTTAGGGTTAGACATAGGGTTAGGGTTAGGGTTAGCCCTAGGGTTAGGTTTAAGGTTAGGGTTAGGCTTAGGGTTAGGGTTAGACCTAGGGTTAGGGTTAGGGTTAGGGTTAGACCTCGGGTTAGGGTTAGGGTCAGGGTAAGGGTTAGGGTTAGGGTTAGGGTTAGCTTTAGGGTTAGGGTTTGGTTTAGATCTAGGGTTAGGGTTAGGGTTAGGGTTAGGGTTAGGGTTAGGGTTAGGGTTAGACATAGGGTTAGGGTTAGGGTTAGGGTTAGGGTTAGCGTTAGGGTAGA
>NC_138113.1:20522200-20524700 GCF_964146895.1 Miniopterus schreibersii
AGGGTTAGGGTTAATCCTAGGGTTAGGGTTAGACCTAGTGTTAGGGTTAGGGTTAGGGTTAGGGTTAGGGTTAGCGTTAGGGTTAGACCTAGGGTTAGGGTTAGGGTAGGGTTAGGGTTAGGGTTATGGTTAGGGATAGGGTTACACCTACGGTTAGGGTTAGAGTTAGGGTTAGGGTTAGGGTTAGGGTTAGGGTTAGGCCTATGGCTAGGGTTAGGGTAAGAGTTATGGTTAGACCTAGGGTTATGGTTATGGTTAGGGTTAGGGTTAGCGTTAGGATTCGGGTTAGGGTTAGACCTAGGTTTAGGGTTACGGCTAGGGTTAGGGTAGGATTAGGGTTAGGGTTAGGGTTAGGGTTAGGGTTAGGGTTAGACCTAGGGTTAGGGTTAGGGTTAGGGTTAGGGTTAGACCTAGGGTTAGGGTTAGGGTTAGGGTTAGGGTTAGGGTTAGGGTTAGGGTTAGGGTTAGGGTTAGGGTTAGGGTTAGGGATAGGGTTACGGTTAGGATTAGGGTTAGTTTAGACCTAGGGTTAGTGTTAGGGTTAGGGTTAGGGTTAGCGTTAGGGTTAGACCTAGGGTTAGGGTTAGGGTTAGGGTTATGGTTAGGGATAGGGTTACACCTATGGTTAGGGTCAGTGTTAGGATTAGGGTTAGGGTTAGGGTTAGGGTTAGGGTTAGGCCTAAGGCTAGGGTTAGGGTAAGAGTTAGGGTTAGACCTAGGGTTAGGTTTAGGGTTAGGGTTAGGGTTAGGGTTAGACCTAGGGTGAGGGTTAGGGTTAGGTTTAGGGTTAGCGTTAGAGTTAGACCTAGGGTTAGGGTTAGGGTTAGAGTTATGGTTAGGCTTAGGGTTACGGTTAGGGTTAGGGTTAGACCTAGAGTTAGGGATAGGGTTATAGTTAGGGTTAGTGTTAGGGTTAGGGTTAGGTTTAGCGTTAGGATTAGGGTTAGGGTTAGACCTAGGGTTAGGGATAGGGTTACGGTTAGGATTAGGGTTAGGGTTAGGGTTAGGGTTATGGTTAGGGTTAGACCTAGGGTTAGGGTTAGGGTTAGGGTTAGGGTTAGGGTTAGGGTTAGGGTTAGACCAAGGTTTAGGGCTAGGGTTAGGGTTAGGGTTGGGGTTAGGGTTAGAGTTAGGGTTAGGGTTAGGGTTAGGGTTAGGGTTAGACCTAGGGTAAGATTTAGGGTTAGGGTTAGGGTTAGGGTTAGTGTTAGGGTTATGGTTAGACCTAGCTTTAGGGCTAGTGTTAGGGTTAGGGTTGGGGTTAGGGTTAGGTTTAGGGTTAGGGTTAGGGTTGGGTTAGGGTTAGGGTTCGGGTTTGGGTTAGGGTTAGACCTAGTGTTAGGGTTAGGGTTAGTGTTAGGGTTAGGGTTAGGGTTAGGGTTAGCGTTAGGGTTAGACCTAGGGTTAGGGTTAGGATACGGTTTGGGTTAGGATTATGGTTAGGGATAGGGTTACACCTACTGTTAGGGTTAGAGTTAGGGTTAGGGTTAGGGTAACACCTACGGTTAGGGTTAGGGTTAGGGTTAGGTTTAGTGTTAGTGTTAGGGTTAGACCTAGGGTTAGGCTTAGGGTTAGGGTTAGGGTTAGGGTTAGGGTTAGACCTAGGGTTAGGGTTAGGGTTAGGCTTAGGGTTAGGGTCGGGGTTAGACCTAGGGTTAGGGTTAGGGTTAGGGTTAGGGTTAGGGTTAGGGTTGGGGTTAGACCTAGGGTTAGGGTTAGGGTTAGGGTTAGGGTTAGGGATAGGGTTACACCTATGGTTAGGGTTAGTGTTAGGATTAGGGTTAGGGTTAGGGTTAGGGTTAGGGTTAGGGTTAGACCTAGGGTTAGTGTTAGGGTTAGGGTTAAGGTTAGGGTTAGGGTTAGGGATAGGCTTAGGGTTAGGGTTAGACCTAGGTTTAGAGTTAGGGTTAGGGTTAGGGTTAGGGTTAGGGTTACACCTACGGTTAGGGTTAGGGTTAGGGTTAGGGTTAGGGTTAGGGTTAGGGTTAGGGTTAGGGTTAGGTTTAGGGTTAGCGTTAGACCTAGTGTTAGGGTTAGGGTTAGTGTTAGGGTTAGGGTTAGGGTTAGGGTTAGCGTTAGGGTTAGACCTAGGGTTAGGGTTAGGGTACGGTTAGGGTTAGGGTTATGGTTAGGGATAGGGTTACACCTACGGTTAGGGTTAGAGTTAGGGTTAGGGTTAGGGTTAGGGTTAGGGTTAGGGTTAGGCCTATGGCTAGGGTTAGGGTAAGAGTTATGGTTAGACCTAGGGTTAGGGTTAGGGTTAGGGTTAGGGTTAGGGTTAGGGTTAGAGTCAAGGTTAGGCTTAGGGTTACGGTTAGGGTTATGGTTAGGTTTAGGGTTAGGGTTAGGGTTAGGGTTAGGGTTAGGGTTAGCGTCAGGATTCGGGTTCGGGTTAGACCTAGGGTTAGGGTTACGGCTAGGGTTAGGGTAAGATTAGGGTTAGGGTTAGGGTTAGGGTTAGGGTTAGGGTTAGGGTTAGGGTTAGACCTAGGGTTAGGGT
>NC_138113.1:20599700-20602200 GCF_964146895.1 Miniopterus schreibersii
CCCTAACCCTAACCCTAACCCTAACCCTAACTCTAACCCTAACCCTAGGTCTAACCCTAAACCTAACCCTAACCGTAACCCTAACCCTAACCCTAACCCTAACCCTAACCCTAACCCTAACCCTAACCCTAACCGTAGGTGTAACCCTAACCCTAACCCTAACCCTATCTATAACCCTATGTCTAACCCTACCCCTAACCCTAACCCTAACCCTAACCCTAACCTTAACCCTAACCCTAACACTAACCCTAGGTCTAACCCTAACCCTAACCGTAACCCTAACCCTAACCCTAACCGTAACCCTAACTCTAACCCTAGGTCTAACCCTAACCCTAACCCTAACCCTAACCCTAACCCTAACCCTAACCCTTAACCTCTCCCTAACCCTAACCCTAACCCTAACCTTACCCTAACCCTAACCCTAGGTCTAACCCTAACACTAACACTAACCCTAACCCTAACCCTAACCCTAACCCTAACCCTAAACCTAACCCTAACCCTAACCCTAGGTCTAACCCTAACCCTAACCCTAACCCTAACCCTAACCCTAACCCTAACCATAACCCTAACCCTAGGTCTAACCCTAACCTTAACCCTAACCCTAACCCTAACCCTAACCCTAACCCTAGGTCTAACCCTAACCCTAACCCTAACCCTAGGCCTAACCCTAACCCTAATCCTAACCCTAACCCTAACCCTAGGCCTAACCCTAACCCTAACCCTAACCCTAACCCTAACCCTAGCCCTAACCCTAACCCTAGGTCTAACCCTAACCCTAACCCTAACCCTAACCCTAACCCTAACCCTATCCCTAACCCTACCCCTACCCCCACCCCTAACCTTAACCCTCTCCCTAACCCTAACCCTAACCCTAAGCTTACCCTAACCCTAACCCTAGGTCTAACCCTAACCCTAACCCTAACCCTAACCCTAACCCTAAACCTCTCCCTAACCCTAACCCTAACCCTAACCCTAACCCTAACCCTAGGTCTAACCCTAACCCTAACACTAACCCTAACCCTAACCCTAACCCTAACCCTAACCCTAACCCTAACCCTAACCCTAACCCTAACCCTAACCCTAGGTCTAACCCTAACCCTAACCCTAACCCTAATCCTAACCCTAACCCTAGCCCTAACCCTAACCCTAGGTCTAACCCTAACCCTAACCCTAACCCTAATCCTAACCCTAACCCTAGCCCTAACCCTAACCCTAGGTCTAACCCTAACCCTAATCCTAACGCTAACCCTAGTCCTAACACTAACCCTAACCGTAACCCTAAGCCTAACCTTAACTCTAACCCTAACCCTAACCCTAGGTCTAACCCTAACCCTAACCCTAACCCTAACCCTAACCCTAACCCTAACCCTAACCCTAACCCTAACCCTAGGTCTAACCCTAACCCTAACCCTAACCCTAACCCTAACCCTAACCCTAACCCTAACCCTAACCCTAACCCTAACCGTCGGTCTAATCCTAACCCTATCCCTAACCCTAACCCTAACCCTAACCCTAACCCTAACCCTAACCCTAACCCTAACCCTAGGTCTAACCCTAACCCTAACCCTAACCCTAACCCGAACCCGAACCCTAACCCTAACCCTAACCCTAGGTCTAACCCTAACCCTTATCCTAATCCTAACCCTAATCCTAACCCTAACCCTAACCCTAACGCTAACCCTAACCCTAACCCTAACCCTAGGTCTAACCCTAACTCTTACCCTAACCCTAGCCCTAGGCATAACCCTAACCCTAACCCTAACCCTAACCCTAACCCTAACCCTAACCCTAACCCTAACCCTAACCGTAGGTGTAACCCTAACCCTACCGTAGGTGTAACACTATACCTAACCATAACCCTAAGCCTAACCCTAACCCTATCCCTAGGTCTAACCCTAACGGTAACCCTAACCCTAACCCTAACCCTAACCCTAACCCTAACCCTAGGTCTAACCCTAACCCTAACCCTAACCCTAACTCTAACCCTAACCCTAGGTCTAACCCTAACCCTAACCCTAACCCTAACCCTAACCCTAACCCTAACCCTAACCCTAACCCTAACCGTAGGTGTAACCCTAACCCTAACCCTAACCCTATCTCTAACCCTATGTCTAACCCTAACCCTAACCCTAACCCTAACCCTAACCTTAACCCTAACCCTAACACTAACCCTAGGTCTAACCCTAACCCTAACCGTAACCCTAACCCTAACCCTAACCGTAACCCTAACTCTAACCCTAGGTCTAACCCTAACCCTAACCCTAACCCTAACCCTAACCCTAACCCTAACCCTAACCCTAACCCTAACCCTAACCCTAAACCTCTCCCTAACCCTAACCCTAACTCTAACCTTACCCTAACCCTAACCCTAGGTCTAACCCTAACCCTAACACTAACCCTAACCCTAACCCTAACACTAACCCTAACCCTAACCCTAAACCTAACTCTAACCCTAACCCTAGGTCTAACCCTAACCCTAACCCTAACCGTAACCCTAACC
>NC_138113.1:20627200-20629700 GCF_964146895.1 Miniopterus schreibersii
TCTAACCCTAACCCTAACCCTAACCGTAACCCTAACCCTAACCCTAACCCTAACCCTAACCTTAACCCTAACGCTAGGTCTAACCCTAACCCTAGGTCTAACCCCAATGCTAACCCGAACCCTAACCCTAACCCTAACCCCAACCCTAACCCTAAACCTAGCCCTAAGCCTAGGTCTAATCCCAACCCTAACCCTACCCCTAATCCTAACCCTAGGTCTAACCCTAACCATAACCCTAACCCTAACCCTAACCCTAACCCTAACCCTAACCCTAGGTCTAACCCTAACCCTAAACCTAACCCTAACCCAACCCTAACCCAATCCTAACCCTAACCCTAAACCTAACCCTAACCCTACCACTAACCCTAACCCTAATCCTAACCCTAACCCTAGCACTAACCCTAACCCTAGGTCTAACCCTAACCCTAATCCTAAAGCTAAACCTAACCCTAACCCTAACACTAACCGTAACCCTAAGCCTAACCTTAACTCTAACCCTAACCCTAACCCCAGATCTAAACCAATCCCTAACCCTAACCCTAACCGTAGGTGTAACCCTAACCCTAACCCTAACTCTAACCCTAGGCCTAACCCTAACCCTAACCCTAACCCTAACCCTAACTCTAAACCTAACCGTACGAGTAACCCTATCCCTAACCCTAACCCTAACCCTAACCCTAACCCTAACCCTAACCCTAACCCTGGGTCTAACCGAAACGCTTACCCTAACCCTAACCCTAACCCTAACCCTCACCCTAACTCTAACCCTAGGTCTAACCCTAACCCTAACCCTAACCCTAACCCTAACCCAAACCCTACCCCTACCCCCACCCCTAACCCTAACCCTCTCCCTAACCCTAACTCTAACCCTAACCTTACCCTAACCCTAACCCTAGGTCTAACCCTAACCGTAACCCTAACCCTAACCCTAACCCTAACCCTAACCCTAATCCTATGCCTAGGTCTAACCCTAACCCTAACCCTAACCCTAACCCTAACCCTAATCCTAAAGCAAACCCTAACCCTAACCCTAACCCTAACCGTAACCCTAAGACTAACCTTAACTCTAACCCTAAGCCTAACCCTAGGTCTAACTCTAACCCTAACCCTAACCCTAACCCTAACCCTAACCCTAACCCTAACCCTAACCCTAGGTCTTACCCTAACCCTAACCCTAACCCTAACCCTAACCCTAACCCTAACCCTAACCCTAGGTCTAACCCTAACCCTAACCCTAACCCTAACCCTAACCCTAACCCTAACCCTAATCCTAACCCTAACCCTAACCCTAGGTCTAACCCTAACCCTAACCCTAACCCTAACCCTAACCCTAACCCTAACTCTAACAATAACCCTAGGTCTAACCCTAACCCTAACCCTAACCCTAACCCTAACCCTAACCCTAACCCTAACCCTACGTCTAACCCTAACCCTAACCCTAACCCTAACCCTAACCCTAACCCTAACCCTAACCCTAACACTAACCCTAACCCTAACCCTAACCCTAACCCTAACCCAAGGTCTAACCCTAACCCTAACCCTAACTCTAAACTTAACCCTAACCCTAACCCTAACCCTAACCCTAACCCTAACCCTAACCCTAACCCTAACCCTAACCCTAACCCTAGGTCTAACCCTAACCCTAAACCTAACCCTAACCCAACCCTAACCCAATCCTAACCCTAACCCTAAACCTAACCCTAACCCTACCACTAACCCTAACCCTAATCCTAACCCTAACGCTAGCACTAACCCTAACCCTAGGTCTAACCCTAACCCTAATCCTAAAGCTAACCCTAACCCTAACCCTAACCCTAACCGTAACCCTAAGCCTAACCTTAACTCTAACCCTAACGCTAACCCTAGATCTAAACCAATCCCTAACCCTAACCCTAACCGTAGGTGTAACCCTAACCCTAACCCTAACTCAAACCCTAACCCTAACCCTAACCCTAACCCTAACTCTAAACCTAACCGTACGTGTAACCCTATCCCTAACCCTAACCCTAACCCTAACCCTAACCCTAACCCTAACCCTAACCCTAACCCTAACCCTGGGTCTAACCGAAACGCTTACCCTAACCCTAAGCCTAACCCTAACCCTAACCCTAACTCTAACCCTAGGTCTAACCCTAACCCTAACCCTAACCCTAACCCTAACCCTAACCCAAACCCTACACCTACCCCCACCCCTAACCCTAACCCTCTCCCTAACCCTAACTCTAACCCTAACCTTACCCTAACCCTAACCCTAGGTCTAACCCTAACCGTAACCCTAACCCTAACCCTAACCCTAACCCTAACCCTAACCCTAACCCTAACACTAACCCTAACCCTAACCCTAATCCTATGCCTAGGTCTAACCCTAAACCTAACCCTAACCCTAACCCTAACCCAAACCCTAACCCAAACCCTAGGTCTAACCCTATCCCTAACCCTAACCCTAACCCTAATCCTAACCCTAACCCTAGGTCTAACCCTAACCCTAATCCTAAAGCTA
>NC_138113.1:20642200-20644700 GCF_964146895.1 Miniopterus schreibersii
TAACCCTAACCCTAACCTTAACCCTAACGCTAACCCAAACCCTACCCCTACCCCCACCCCTAACCCTAACCCTCTCCCTAACCCTAACTCTAACCCTAACCTTACCCTAAACCTAACCCTAGGTCTAACCCTAACCGTAACCCTAACCCTAACCCTAACCCTAACCCTAACCCTAACCCTAATCCTATGCCTAGGTCTAACCCTAACCCTAACCCTAACCCTAACCCTAACCCTAACCCTAACCCTAACCCGAACCCTAACCCAAAGCCTAGGTCTAACCCTATCCCTAACCCTAACCCTAACCATAATCCTAACCCTAACCCTAGGTCTAACCCTAACCCTAATCCTAAAGCTAACCCTAACCCTAACCCTAACCCTAACCATAACCCTAAGACTAACCTTAACTCTAACCCTAACCCTATCCCTAGGTCTAACCCTAACCCTAACCCTAACCCTAACCCTAACCCTAACCCTAAGCCTAACCCTAACCCTAACACTAGGTCCAACCCTAACCCTAACCCTAACCCTAACCCTAACCCTAACCCTAACCCTAACCCTAACCCTAACCCTAACCCTAGGTCTAACCCTAACCCTAACCCTAACCCTAAGCCTAACCCTAACCCTAATCCTAACCCTAACCCTAACCCTAGGTCTAACCCTATCCCTAACCCTAACCCTAACCCTAACCCTAACCCTAACCCTAACCCTAACCCTAACCCTAGGTCTAAACCTAACCCTAACCCTAACCCTAACCCTAACCCTAACCCTAACCCTAACCCTAACCCTAACCGTAGGTGTAACCCTAACCCTAACCCTAACCCTAACCCTAACCCTAACTCTAACCCTAGGTCTAACCCTAACCCTAACCCTAACCCTAACCCTAACTCTAACCCTAGGTCTAACCCTAACCCTAACCCTAACCCTAACCCTAACTCTAACCCTAACCCTAACCCTAACCCTAACCCTAACCCTAACCCTAACCCTAGGTCTAACCCTAACCCTAACCCTAACCCTAACCCTAACCCTAACCCTAACCCTAACCCTAACCGTAGGTGTAACCCTAACCCTAACCCTAACCCTAACCCTAGGTCTAACCCTAACCCTAACCCTAACCCTAACCCTAACCCTAACCCTAACCCTAACCCTAACCCTAACCCTAATCCTAACCCTAACCCTAGCCCTAACCCTAACCCTAGGTCTAACCCTAACCCTAATCCTAACGCTAACCCTAACCCTAACCCTAACCCTAGGTCTAACCCTAACCCTAACCCTAACCCTAACCCTAACCCTAACCCTAACCCTAACCCTAACCCTAGGTCAAACCCTAACCCTAACCCTAACCCTAACCCTAACCCTAACCCTAACCCTAATCCTAACCCTAACCCTAGCCCTAACCCTAACCCTAGGTCTAACCCTAACCCTAATCCTAACGCTAACCCTAACCCTAACCCTAACCCTAACCGTAACCCTAAGACTAACCCTAACCCTAACTCTAACCCTAAACGTAGGTGTAACCCTAACCCTAACCCTAACCCTAACCCTAACCCTACCCTTACCCCCACCCCTAACCCTAACCCTCTCCCTAACCGTAACCCTAAACCTAACCCCAACCCTAACCCTAACCCTAACCCTAGGTCTAACCCTAACTCTAACCCTAACCATAATCCTATGCCTAGGTCTAACCCTAACCCTAACCCTAACCGTAATCCTAACCCTAATCCTAACCCTAACCCTAACCTTAACCCTAACGCTAGGTCTAACCCTAACCCTAGGTCTAACCCCAATGCTAACCCGAACCCTAACCCTAACCCTAACCCCAACCCTAACCCTAAACCTAGCCCTAAGCCTAGGTCTAATCCCAACCCTAACCCTACCCCTAATCCTAACCCTAGGTCTAACCCTAACCCTAACCCTAACCCTAACCCTAACCCTAACCCTAACCCTAACCCTAACCCTAGGTCTAACCCTAACCCTAAACCTAACCCTAACCCAACCCTAACCCAATCCTAACCCTAACCCTAAACCTAACCCTAACCCTACCACTAACCCTAACCCTAATCCTAACCCTAACCCTAGCACTAACCCTAACCCTAGGTCTAACCCTAACCCTAATCCTAAAGCTAAACCTAACCCTAACCCTAACACTAACCGTAACCCTAAGCCTAACCTTAACTCTAACCCTAACCCTAACCCTAGATCTAAACCAATCCCTAACCCTAACCCTAACCGTAGGTGTAACCCTAACCCTAACCCTAACTCTAACCCTAGGCCTAACCCTAACCCTAACCCTAACCCTAACCCTAACTCTAAACCTAACCGTACGAGTAACCCTATCCCTAACCCTAACCCTAACCCTAACCCTAACCCTAACCCTAACCCTAACCCTAACCCTGGGTCTAACCGAAACGCTTACCCTAACCCTAACCCTAACCCTAACCCTCACCCTAACTCTAACCCTAGGTCTAACCCTAACCCTAACCCTAACCCTAACCCAAACCCT
>NC_138113.1:20652200-20657200 GCF_964146895.1 Miniopterus schreibersii
CTAACCCTAACCCTAACCCTAACCCTAACCCTAACCCTAACCCTAACCCTAACCCGAACCCTAACCCAAAGCCTAGGTCTAACCCTATCCCTAACCCTAACCCTAACCATAATCCTAACCCTAACCCTAGGTCTAACCCTAACCCTAATCCTAAAGCTAACCCTAACCCTAACCCTAACCCTAACCATAACCCTAAGACTAACCTTAACTCTAACCCTAACCCTATCCCTAGGTCTAACCCTAACCCTAACCCTAACCCTAACCCTAACCCTAACCCTAAGCCTAACCCTAACCCTAACACTAGGTCCAACCCTAACCCTAACCCTAACCCTAACCCTAACCCTAACCCTAACCCTAACCCTAACCCTAACCCTAACCCTAGGTCTAACCCTAACCCTAACCCTAACCCTAAGCCTAACCCTAACCCTAATCCTAACCCTAACCCTAACCCTAGGTCTAACCCTATCCCTAACCCTAACCCTAACCCTAACCCTAACCCTAACCCTAACCCTAACCCTAACCCTAGGTCTAAACCTAACCCTAACCCTAACCCTAACCCTAACCCTAACCCTAACCCTAACCCTAACCCTAACCGTAGGTGTAACCCTAACCCTAACCCTAACCCTAACCCTAACCCTAACTCTAACCCTAGGTCTAACCCTAACCCTAACCCTAACCCTAACCCTAACTCTAACCCTAGGTCTAACCCTAACCCTAACCCTAACCCTAACCCTAACTCTAACCCTAACCCTAACCCTAACCCTAACCCTAACCCTAACCCTAACCCTAGGTCTAACCCTAACCCTAACCCTAACCCTAACCCTAACCCTAACCCTAACCCTAACCCTAACCGTAGGTGTAACCCTAACCCTAACCCTAACCCTAACCCTAGGTCTAACCCTAACCCTAACCCTAACCCTAACCCTAACCCTAACCCTAACCCTAACCCTAACCCTAACCCTAATCCTAACCCTAACCCTAGCCCTAACCCTAACCCTAGGTCTAACCCTAACCCTAATCCTAACGCTAACCCTAACCCTAACCCTAACCCTAGGTCTAACCCTAACCCTAACCCTAACCCTAACCCTAACCCTAACCCTAACCCTAACCCTAACCCTAGGTCAAACCCTAACCCTAACCCTAACCCTAACCCTAACCCTAACCCTAACCCTAATCCTAACCCTAACCCTAGCCCTAACCCTAACCCTAGGTCTAACCCTAACCCTAATCCTAACGCTAACCCTAACCCTAACCCTAACCCTAACCGTAACCCTAAGACTAACCCTAACCCTAACTCTAACCCTAAACGTAGGTGTAACCCTAACCCTAACCCTAACCCTAACCCTAACCCTACCCTTACCCCCACCCCTAACCCTAACCCTCTCCCTAACCGTAACCCTAAACCTAACCCCAACCCTAACCCTAACCCTAACCCTAGGTCTAACCCTAACTCTAACCCTAACCATAATCCTATGCCTAGGTCTAACCCTAACCCTAACCCTAACCGTAATCCTAACCCTAATCCTAACCCTAACCCTAACCTTAACCCTAACGCTAGGTCTAACCCTAACCCTAGGTCTAACCCCAATGCTAACCCGAACCCTAACCCTAACCCTAACCCCAACCCTAACCCTAAACCTAGCCCTAAGCCTAGGTCTAATCCCAACCCTAACCCTACCCCTAATCCTAACCCTAGGTCTAACCCTAACCCTAACCCTAACCCTAACCCTAACCCTAACCCTAACCCTAACCCTAACCCTAGGTCTAACCCTAACCCTAAACCTAACCCTAACCCAACCCTAACCCAATCCTAACCCTAACCCTAAACCTAACCCTAACCCTACCACTAACCCTAACCCTAATCCTAACCCTAACCCTAGCACTAACCCTAACCCTAGGTCTAACCCTAACCCTAATCCTAAAGCTAAACCTAACCCTAACCCTAACACTAACCGTAACCCTAAGCCTAACCTTAACTCTAACCCTAACCCTAACCCTAGATCTAAACCAATCCCTAACCCTAACCCTAACCGTAGGTGTAACCCTAACCCTAACCCTAACTCTAACCCTAGGCCTAACCCTAACCCTAACCCTAACCCTAACCCTAACTCTAAACCTAACCGTACGAGTAACCCTATCCCTAACCCTAACCCTAACCCTAACCCTAACCCTAACCCTAACCCTAACCCTAACCCTGGGTCTAACCGAAACGCTTACCCTAACCCTAACCCTAACCCTAACCCTCACCCTAACTCTAACCCTAGGTCTAACCCTAACCCTAACCCTAACCCTAACCCAAACCCTACCCCTACCCCCACCCCTAACCCTAACCCTCTCCCTAACCCTAACTCTAACCCTAACCTTACCCTAACCCTAACCCTAGATCTAACCCTAACCGTAACCCTAACCCTAACCCTAACCCTAACCCTAATCCTATGCCTAGGTCTAACCCTAACTCTAACCCTAACCCTAACCCTAACCCTAATCCTAAAGCTAACCCTAACCCTAACCCTAACCCTAACCGTAACCCTAAGACTAACCTTAACTCTAACCCTAAGCCTAACCCTAGGTCTAACTCTAACCCTAACCCTAACCCTAACCCTAACCCTAACCCTAACCCTAACCCTAACCCTAACCCTAACCCTAACCCTAGGTCTTACCCTAACCCTAACCCTAACCCTAACCCTAACCCTAACCCTAACCCTAACCCTAGGTCTAACCCTAACCCTAACCCTAACCCTAACCCTAACCCTAACCCTAACCCTAATCCTAACCCTAACCCTAACCCTAGGTCTAACCCTAACCCTAACCCTAACCCTAACCCTAACCCTAACCCTAACTCTAACCCTAACCCTAGGTCTAACCCTAACCGTAACCCTAACCCTAACCCTAACCCTAACCCTAACCCTACGTCTAACGCTAACCCTAACCCTAACCCTAACCCTAACCCTAACCCTAACCCTAACCCTAACCCTAACCCTAACCCTGGGTCTAACCGAAACGCTTACCCTAACCCTAAGCCTAACCCTAACCCTAACCCTAATTCTAACCCTAGGTCTAACCCTAACCCTAACCCTAACCCTAACCCTAACCCTAACCCTAACCCTAACCCTAACCCAAACCCTACACCTACCCCCACCCCTAACCCTAACCCTCTCCCTAACCCTAACTCTAACCCTAACCTTACCCTAACCCTAACCCTAGGTCTAACCCTAACCGTAACCCTAACCCTAACCCTAACCCTAACCCTAACCCTAACCCTAACCCTAACCCTAACCCTAACCCTAATCCTATGCCTAGGTCTAACCCTAAACCTAACCCTAACCCTAACCCTAACCCAAACCCTAACCCAAACCCTAGGTCTAACCCTATCCCTAACCCTAACCCTAACCCTAATCCTAACCCTAACCCTAGGACTAACCCTAACCCTAATCCTAAAGCTAACCCTAACCCTAACCCTAACCCTAACCGTAACCCTAAGAGTAACCTTAACTCTAACCCTAACCCTAACCCTAGGTCTAACCCTAACCCTAACCCTAACCCTAACCCTAACCCTAACCCTAACCCTAACCCTAACCCTAACCCTAACACTAGGTCTAACCCTAACCCTAACCCTAACCCTAACCCTAACCCTAACCCTAACCCTAACCCTAACCCTAGGTCTAACCCTAAACCTAACCCTAACCCTAACCCTAACCCTAACCCTAACCCTAATCCTAACCCTAACCCTAACCCTAGGTCTAACCCTAACCCTAACCCTAACTCTAATCCTAACCCTAGGTCTAACCCTAACCCTAACCCTAACCCTAACCCTAACCCTAACCCTAACCCTAACCCTAACCCTAACCCTAGGTCTAACCCTAACCCTAACCCTAACCCTAACCCTAACCCTAACCCTAACCCTAACCCTAACCCTAACCCTAACCCTAAGCCTAACCCTAACCCTCATCCTAACCCTAACCCTAACCCTAGGTCTAACCCTATCCCTAACCCTAACCCTAACCCTAACCCTAACCCTAACCCTAACCCTAACCCTAACCCTAACCCTAACCCTAACCCTAGGTCTAACCCTAACCCTAACCCTAACCCTAACCCTAACCCTAACCCTAACCGTAGGTGTAACCCTAACCCTAACCCTAACCCTAACCCTAACTCTAACCCTAGGTCTAACCCTAACCCTAACCCTAACCCTAACCCTAACTCTAACCCTAGGTCTAACCCTAACCCTAACCCTAACCCTAACCCTAACCCTAACCCTAACCCTAACCCTAACCCTAACCCTAACCCTAACCTTAACCCTAACCCTAACACTAACCCTAGGTCTAACACTAACCCTAACCCTAACCCTAACCCTAACCCTAACCCTAACCCTAACCCTAACCCTAACCCTAACCCTAACTCTAACCCTAAACGTAGGTGTAACCCTAACCCTAACCCTAACCCTAACCCTTACCCTACCCCTAACCCTAACCCTAGGTCTAACCCTAACCCTAACCCTAACCCTAACCCTAACCCTAACCCTAACCCTAACCGTAACCCTAAGCCTAACCTTAACTCTAACCCTAACCCTAACCCTAACCCTAACCCTAGGTCTAACCCTAACCCTAACCCTAACCCTAACCCTAACCCTAACCCTAACCCTAACCCTAACCCTAACCCTAACCCTAACCCTAGGTCTAACCCTAACCTTAACCCTAACCCTAACCCTAACCCTAACCCTAACCCTAACCCTAGGTCTAAGCATAAACCTAACCCTAACCCTAACCCTAACCCTAATCCTAACCCTAACCGTAACCCTAGGTCTAACCCTAACCCTAACCCTAACCCTAACCCTAACTCTAACCCTAACCCTAGGTCTAACCCTAACCCTAACCCTAACCCTAACCCTAACCCTAACCCTAGGTCTAACCCTAACCCTAACCCTAACCCTAACCCTAACCCTAACCCTAACCCTAACCCTAACCCTAGGTCTAACCCTAACCCTAACCCTAACCCTAACC
>NC_138113.1:20712200-20714700 GCF_964146895.1 Miniopterus schreibersii
CTAATCCTAACCCTAAGCCTAACCCTAGGACTAACCCTAACCCTAACCCTAACCCTAACTCTAACCCTAACCCTAGGTCTAACCCTAACCCTAACCCTAACCCTAACCCTAACCCTAACCCTAACCCTAACCCTAACCCTAACCCTAACACTAAACCTAGGTCAAACCCTAACCCTAACCCTAACCCTAACCCTAACCCTAACCCTAACCCTAACCCTAACCCTAGGTCTAACCCTAAACCTAACCCTAACCCTAAGCCTAACCCTAACCCTAACCCTAATCCTAACCCTAACCCTAACCCTAGGTCTAACCCTATCCCTAACCCTAACCCTAACCCTAACCCTAACCCTAACCCTAACCCTAACCCTAACCCTAACCCTAACTCTAACCCTAACCCTAACCCTAACCCTACCCTAACCCTAGGTCTAACCCTAACCCTAACCCTAACACTAACCCTATCCCTAACCCTAACCCTAACCCTAACCCTAACCCTAACCGTAGGTGTAACCCTAACCCTAACCCTAACCCTAACCCTAACTCTAACCCTAGGTCTAATCCTAACCCTAACCCTAACCCTAACCCTAACTCTAACCCTAGGTCTAACCATAACCCTAACCCTAACCCTAACCCTAACCCTAACCCTAACCCTAACCTTAACCCTAACCCTAACACTAGCCCTAGGTCTAACACTAACCCTAACCCTAACCCTAACCCTAACCCTAACCCTAACCCTAACCCTAACCCTAACCCTAACTCTAACCCTAAATGTAGGTGTAACCCTAACCCTAACCCTAACCCTAACCCTTACCCTACCCCTAACCCTAACCCTAGGTCTAACCCTAACCCTAACCCTAACCCTAAGCCTAACCCTAACCGTAACCCTAAGCATAACCTTAACTCTAACCCTAACACTAACCCTAGGTCTAACCCTAACCCTAACCCTAACCCTAACCCTAAGCCTAACCTTAACCCTAATCCTAACCCTAACCCTAACCCTAGGTCTAACCCTAACCCTAACCCTAACCCTAACCCTAACCCTAACCCTAACCCTAACCCTAACCCTAACCCTAGGTCTAACCCTAACCCTAACCCTAACCCTAACCCTAACCCTAACCCTAGGTCTAACCCTAACCCTAACCCAAACCCTAACCCTAACCCTAACCCTAACCCTAACCCTAACCCTAACCTTAACCCTAACCCTAACACTAACCCTAGGTGTAACACTAACCCTAACCCTAACCCTAACCCTAACCCTAACCCTAACCCTAACCCTAGGTCTAACCCTAACCCTAACCCTAACCCTAACCCTAACCCTAACCCTAACCCTAACCCTAACCCTAACACTAACCCTAACCCTAACCCTAACCCTAATCCTAACCCTAACCCTAGCCCTAACCCTAACCCTAGGTCTAACCCTAACCCTAATCCTAACGGTAACCCTAACCCTAACCCTAACCCTAACCCTAACCCTAACCGTAACCCTAAGACTAACCCTAACCCTAACTCTAACCCTAAACGTAGGTGTAACCCTAACCCTAACCCTAACCCTAACCCTTACCCTAACCCTAATCCTAACCCTAACCCTAACCTAACCCTAGGTCTAACCCTAACCCTAACCCTAACCCTAAACCTAACCGTAGGTGTAACCCTAACCCTAACCCTAACCCTAACCCTAACCCTAACTCTAACCCTAGGTCTAACCCTAACCCTAACCCAAACCCTAACCCTAACCCTAACCCTAACCCTAACCTTAACCCTAACCCTAACACTAACCCTAGGTGTAACACTAACCCTAACCCTAACCCTAACCCTAACCCTAACCCTAACCCTAACCCTAACCCTAGGTCTAACCCTAACCCTAACCCCAACCCTAACCCTAACCCTAATCCTAACCCTAACCCTAACCCTAACCCTAGGTCTAACACTAACCCTAACCCTAACCCTAACCCTAACCCTAACCCTAACCCTAACCCTAACCCTAACCCTAGGTCTAACCCTAACCCTAACCCTAACCCTAACCCTAACCCTAACCCTAACCCTAACCCTAATCCTAACCCTAACCCTAACCCTAGGACTAACCCTAACCCTAACCCTAACCCTAACTCTAACCCTAACCCTAGGTCTAACCCTAACCCTAACCCTAACCCTAACCCTAACCCTAACCCTAACCCTAACCCTAACACTAAGCCTAGGTCAAACCCTAACCCTAACCCTAACCCTAACCCTAACCCTAACCCTAACCCTAACCCTAACCCTAGGTCTAACCCTAAACCTAACCCTAACCCTAAGCCTAACCCTAACCCTAATCCTAACCCTAACCCTAACCCTAGGTCTAACCCTATCCCTAACCCTAACCCTAACCCTAACCCTAACCCTAACCCTAACCCTAACCCTAACCCTAACCCTACCCTAACCCTAGGTCTAACCCTAACCCTAACCCTAACACTAACCCTAACCCTAACCCTAACCCTAACCCTAACCCTAACCGTAGGTGTAACCC
>NC_138113.1:20734700-20737200 GCF_964146895.1 Miniopterus schreibersii
TAACCCTAACCCTAACCCTAACCCTAACCCTAACACTAACCCTAGGTGTAACACTAACCCTAACCCTAACCCTAACCCTAACTCTAACCCTAACCCTAGGTCTAACCCTAACCCTAACCCTAACCCTAACCCTAACCCTAACCCTAACCCTAACCCTAACACTAACCCTAGGTCAAACCCTAACCCTAACCCTAACCCTAACCCTAACCCTAACCCTAACCCTAGGTCTAACCCTAAACCTAACCCTAACCCTAAGCCTAACCCTAACCCTAATCCTAACCCTAACCCTAACCCTAGGTCTAACCCTATCCCTAACCCTAACCCTAACCCTAACCCTAACCCTAACCCTAACCCTAACCCTAACCCTAACCCTAACCGTAGGTGTAACCCTAACCCTAACCCTAACCCTAACCCTAACTCTAACCCTAGGTCTAATCCTAACCCTAACCCTAACCCTAACTCTAACCCTAACCCTAGGTCTAACCCTAACCCTAACCCTAACCCTAACCCTAACCCTAACCCTAACCCTAACCCTAACCCTAACCCTAACCCTAACCCTAACCCTAACCCTAACACTAACCCTAGGTGTAACACTAACCCTAACCCTAACCCTAACCCTAACTCTAACCCTAACCCTAGGTCTAACCCTAACCCTAACCCTAACCCTAACCCTAACCCTAACCCTAACCCTAACCCTAACACTAACCCTAGGTCAAACCCTAACCCTAACCCTAACCCTAACCCTAACCCTAACCCTAACCCTAGGTCTAACCCTAAACCTAACCCTAACCCTAAGCCTAACCCTAACCCTAATCCTAACCCTAACCCTAACCCTAGGTCTAACCCTATCCCTAACCCTAACCCTAACCCTAACCCTAACCCTAACCCTAACCCTAACCCTAACCCTAACCCTAACCGTAGGTGTAACCCTAACCCTAACCCTAACCCTAACCCTAACTCTAACCCTAGGTCTAATCCTAACCCTAACCCTAACCCTAACCCTAACTCTAACCCTAGGTCTAACCATAACCCTAACCCTAACCCTAACCCTAACCCTAACCCTAACCCTAACCCTAACCCTAACCCTAACCCTAACCCTAACCCTAACCCTAAATGTAGGTGTAACCCTAACCCTAACCCTAACCCTAACCCTTTCCCTACCCCTAACCCTAACCCTAGGTCTAACCCTAACCCTAACCCTAACCCTAAGCCTAACCCTAACCGTAACCCTAAGCCTAACCTTAACTCTAACCCTAACACTAACCCTAGGTCTAACCCTAACCCTAACCCTAACCCTAAGCCTAACCTTAACCCTAATCCTAACCCTAACCCTAACCCTAGGTCTAACCCTAACCCTAACCCTAACCCTAACCCTAACCCTAACCCTAACCCTAACCCTAACCCTAACCCTAACCCTAACCCTAGGTCTAACCCTAACCCTAACCCTAACTCTAAACATAACCGTAGGTGTAACCCTAACCCTAACCCTAACCCTAACCCTAACCCTAACCCTAACTCTAACCCTAACCCTAGGTCTAACCCTAACCCTAACCCTAACCCTAACCCTAACCCTAACCCTAACCCTAACCCTAACCCTAACCCTAACCCTAACCCTAACCCTAACACTAACCCTAGGTCAAACCCTAACCCTAACCCTAACCCTAACCCTAACCCTAACCCTAACCCTAACCCTAACCCTAACCCTAACCCTAGGTCTAACCCTAACCCTAACCCTAACTCTAAACATAACCGTAGGTGTAACCCTAACCCTAACCCTAACCCTAACCCTAACCCTAACTCTAACCCTAGGTCTAACCCTAACCCTAACCCAAACCCTAACCCTAACCCTAACCCTAACCCTAACCCTAACCCTAACCTTAACCCTAACCCTAACACTAACCCTAGGTGTAACACTAACCCTAACCCTAACCCTAACCCTAACCCTAACCCTAACCCTAACCCTAGGTCTAACCCTAACCCTAACCCTAACCCTAACCCTAACCCTAACCCTAACACTAACCCTAACCCTAACCCTAACCCTAATCCTAACCCTAACCCTAGCCCTAACCCTAACCCTAGGTCTAACCCTAACCCTAATCCTAACGCTAACCCTAACCCTAACCCTAACCCTAACCCTAACCCTAACCGTAACCCTAAGACTAACCCTAACCCTAACTCTAACCCTAAACGTAGGTGTAACCCTAACCCTAACCCTAACCCTAACCCTTACCCTAACACTAATCCTAACCCTAACCCTAACCTAACCCTAGGTCTAACCCTAACCCTAACCCTAACCCTAAACCTAACCGTAGGTGTAACCCTAACCCTAACCCTAACCCTAACCCTAACCCTAACCCTAACCCTAACCCTAACCCTAACCCTAACCCTAACCCTAACCCTAACACTAACCCTAGGTCAAACCCTAACCCTAACCCTAACCCTAACCCTAACCCTAACCCTAACCCTAACCCTAGGTCTAACCCTAAACCTAACCCTAACC
>NC_138113.1:20757200-20762200 GCF_964146895.1 Miniopterus schreibersii
ACCCTAACCCTAACCCTAATCCTAACCCTAACCCTAACCCTAACCCTAACCCTAACCCTAACACTAACCCTAGGTCAAACCCTAACCCTAACCCTAACCCTAACCCTAACCCTAACCCTAACCCTAACCCTAGGTCTAACCCTAAACCTAACCCTAACCCTAAGCCTAACCCTAACCCTAATCCTAACCCTAACCCTAACCCTAGGTCTAACCCTATCCCTAACCCTAACCCTAACCCTAACCCTAACCCTAACCCTAACCCTAACCCTAACCCTAACTCTAACCCTAACCCTAACCCTAACCCTACCCTAACCCTAGGTCTAACCCTAACCCTAACCCTAACACTAACCCTAACCCTAACCCTAACCCTAACCCTAACCCTAACCCTAACCCTAACCCTAACCGTAGGTGTAACCCTAACCCTAACCCTAACCCTAACCCTAACTCTAACCCTAGGTCTAACCCTAACCCTAACCCTAACCCTAACCCTAACTCTAACCCTAGGTCTAACCATAACCCTAACCCTAACCCTAACCCTAACCCTAACCCTAACCCTAACCCTAACCCTAACCCTAACATTAACCCTAACCCTAACACTAACCCTAGGTCTAACACTAACCCTAACCCTAACCCTAACCCTAACCCTAACCCTAACCCTAACCCTAACCCTAACCCTAACTCTAACCCTAAACGTAGGTGTAACCCTAACCCTAACCCTAACCCTAACCCTTACCCTACCCCTAACCCTAACCCTAGGTCTAACCCTAACCCTAACCCTAACCCTAACCCTAACCCTAACCCTAACCGTAACCCTAAGCCTAACCTTAACTCTAACCCTAACCCTAACCCTAGGTCTAACCCTAACCCTAACCCTAACCCTAACCCTAACCCGAACCCTAACCCTAACCCTAACCCTAACCCTAACCCTAACACTAGGTCTAACCCTAACCTTAACCCTAACCCTAACCCTAACCCTAACCCTAACCCTAACCCTAACCCTAACCCTAAACCTAACCCTAGGTCTAAGCATAAACCTAACCCTAACCCTAACCCTAACCCTAATCCTAACCCTAACCGTAACCCTAGGTCTAACCCTAACCCTAACCCTAACCCTAACCCTAACTCTAACCCTAACCCTAGGTCTAACCCTAACCCTAACCCTAACCCTAACCCTAACCCTAACCCTAGGTCTAACCCTAACCCTAACCCTAACCCTAACCCTAACCCTAACCCTAACACTAACCCTAACCCTAACCCTAACCCTAATCCTAACCCTAACCCTAGCCCTAACCCTAACCCTAGGTCTAACCCTAACCCTAATCCTAACGCTAACCCTAACCCTAACCCTAACCCTAACCCTAACCGTAACCCTAAGACTAACCCTAACCCTAACTCTAACCCTAAACGTAGGTGTAACCCTAACCCTAACCCTAACCCTAACCCTTACCCTAACCCTAATCCTAACCCTAACCCTAACCTAACCCTAGGTCTAACCCTAACCCTAACCCTAACCCTAAACCTAACCGTAGGTGTAACCCTAACCCTAACCCTAACCCTAACCCTAACCCTAACTCTAACCCTAGGTCTAACCCTAACCCTAACCCAAACCCTAACCCTAACCCTAACCCTAACCCTAACCTTAACCCTAACCCTAACACTAACCCTAGGTGTAACACTAACCCTAACCCTAACCCTAACCCTAACCCTAACCCTAACCCTAACCCTAGGTCTAACCCTAACCCTAACCCTAACCCTAACCCTAACCCTAACCCTAACACTAACCCTAACCCTAACCCTAACCCTAATCCTAACCCTAACCCTAGCCCTAACCCTAACCCTAGGTCTAACCCTAACCCTAATCCTAACGCTAACCCTAACCCTAACCCTAACCCTAACCCTAACCGTAACCCTAAGACTAACCCTAACCCTAACTCTAACCCTAAACGTAGGTGTAACCCTAACCCTAACCCTAACCCTAACCCTTACCCTAACCCTAATCCTAACCCTAACCCTAACCTAACCCTAGGTCTAACCCTAACCCTAACCCTAACCCTAAACCTAACCGTAGGTGTAACCCTAACCCTAACCCTAACCCTAACCCTAACCCTAACTCTAACCCTAGGTCTAACCCTAACCCTAACCCAAACCCTAACCCTAACCCTAACCCTAACCCTAACCTTAACCCTAACCCTAACACTAACCCTAGGTGTAACACTAACCCTAACCCTAACCCTAACCCTAACCCTAACCCTAACCCTAACCCTAACCCTAGGTCTAACCCTAACCCTAACCCCAACCCTAACCCTAACCCTAATCCTAACCCTAACCCTAACCCTAACCCTAGGTCTAACACTAACCCTAACCCTAACCCTAACCCTAACCCTAACCCTAACCCTAACCCTAACCCTAACCCTAGGTCTAACCCTAACCCTAACCCTAACCCTAACCCTAACCCTAACCCTAATCCTAACCCTAACCCTAACCCTAGGACTAACCCTAACCCTAACCCTAACCCTAACTCTAACCCTAACCCTAGGTCTAACCCTAACCCTAACCCTAATCCTAACCCTAACCCTAACCCTAACCCTAACCCTAACCCTAACCCTAACACTAACCCTAGGTCAAACCCTAACCCTAACCCTAACCCTAACCCTAACCCTAACCCTAACCCTAACCCTAGGTCTAACCCTAAACCTAACCCTAACCCTAAGCCTAACCCTAACCCTAATCCTAACCCTAACCCTAACCCTAGGTCTAACCCTATCCCTAACCCTAACCCTAACCCTAACCCTAACCCTAACCCTAACCCTAACCCTAACCCTAACTCTAACCCTAACCCTAACCCTAACCCTACCCTAACCCTAGGTCTAACCCTAACCCTAACCCTAACACTAACCCTAACCCTAACCCTAACCCTAACCCTAACCCTAACCCTAACCCTAACCGTAGGTGTAACCCTAACCCTAACCCTAACCCTAACCCTAACTCTAACCCTAGGTCTAACCCTAACCCTAACCCTAACCCTAACCCTAACTCTAACCCTAGGTCTAACCATAACCCTAACCCTAACCCTAACCCTAACCCTAACCCTAACCCTAACCCTAACCCTAACCCTAACATTAACCCTAACCCTAACACTAACCCTAGGTCTAACACTAACCCTAACCCTAACCCTAACCCTAACCCTAACCCTAACCCTAACCCTAACCCTAACTCTAACCCTAAACGTAGGTGTAACCCTAACCCTAACCCTAACCCTAACCCTTACCCTACCCCTAACCCTAACCCTAGGTCTAACCCTAACCCTAACCCTAACCCTAACCCTAACCCTAACCCTAACCGTAACCCTAAGCCTAACCTTAACTCTAACCCTAACCCTAACCCTAGGTCTAACCCTAACCCTAACCCTAACCCTAACCCTAACCCGAACCCTAACCCTAACCCTAACCCTAACCCTAACCCTAACACTAGGTCTAACCCTAACCTTAACCCTAACCCTAACCCTAACCCTAACCCTAACCCTAACCCTAACCCTAACCCTAACCCTAAACCTAACCCTAGGTCTAAGCATAAACCTAACCCTAACCCTAACCCTAACCCTAATCCTAACCCTAACCGTAACCCTAGGTCTAACCCTAACCCTAACCCTAACCCTAACCCTAACTCTAACCCTAACCCTAGGTCTAACCCTAACCCTAACCCTAACCCTAACCCTAACCCTAACCCTAGGTCTAACCCTAACCCTAACCCTAACCCTAACCCTAACCCTAACCCTAACCCTAACCCTAACCCTAGGTCTAACCCTAACCCTAACCCTAACCCTAACGCTAACCCTAACCCTAACCCTAACCCTAACCCTAGGTCTAACCCTAACCCTAACCCTAACCCTAAGCTTAACCCTATCCCTAATCCTAACCCTAATCCTAACCCTAGGTCTAACCCTAACCCTAACCCTAACCCTAACCCTAACCCTAACCCTAACCCTAACCCTAACCCTAACCCTAACCCTAGGTCTAACCCTAACCCTAACCCTAACTCTAAACATAACCGTAGGTGTAACCCTAACCCTAACCCTAACCCTAACCCTAACCCTAACTCTAACCCTAGGTCTAACCCTAACCCTAACCCAAACCCTAACCCTAACCCTAACCCTAACCCTAACCCTAACCCTAACCCTAACACTAACACTAACCCTAGGTGTAACACTAACCCTAACCCTAACCCTAACCCTAACCCTAACCCTAACCCTAACCCTAAGTCTAACCCTAACCCTAACCCTAACCCTAACCCTAACCCTAACCCTAACCCTAACCCTAACACTAACCCTAACCCTAACCCTAACCCTAATCCTAACCCTAACCCTAGCCCTAACCCTAACCCTAGGTCTAACCCTAACCCTAATCCTAATGCTAACCCTAACCCTAACCCTAACCCTAACCCTAACCGTAACCCTAAGACTAACCCTAACCCTAACTCTAACCCTAAACGTAGGTGTAACCCTAATCCTAACCCTAACCCTAACCCTTACCCTAACCCTAATCCTAACCCTAACCCTAACCCTAACCCTAGGTCTAACCCTAACCCTAACCCTAACCCTAAACCTAACCGTAGGTGTAACCCTAACCCTAACCCTAACCCTAACCCTAACCCTAACTCTAACCCTAGGTCTAACCCTAACCCTAACACAAACCCTAACCCTAACCCTAACCCTAACCCTAACCTTAACCCTAACCCTAACACTAACCCTAGGTGTAACACTAACCCTAACCCTAACCCTAACCCTAACTCTAACCCTAACCCTAGGTCTAACCCTAACCCTAACCCTAACCCTAACCCTAACCCTAACCCTAACCCTAACCCTAACCCTAACCCTAACACTAACCCTAGGTCAAACCCTAACCCTAACCCTAACCCTAACCCTAACCCTAACCCTAACCCTAGGTCTAACCCTAAACCTAACCCTAACCCTAAGCCTAACCCTAACCCTAATCCTAACCCTA